>NC_086163.1:19205571-19505571 GCF_035149785.1 Candoia aspera | reverse complement strand
ATCTCTGAGAGTTTCTGTCCATCCAGTAAATTTAGGCAAGGTGGGTGCCCTCCAGGTGATCAAACAATGTCATCTATGGAGACCCAGGAAGCATGCATTTTCTGTCAGTGTCTGCCCTCTGGAACAACAACCCCCCACAAAAGAATCCATAGGGCTCCCACCCTGTTGATATCCTGAAAGTCTGGCTGTTCCCCCAAGACTTAGGGTAGGTGGCTGTAAAGCCCTTGTAGGTTTTTTGTTTAGCTTAATATGTATAGATTTTCTTTTGGGCAGACACAATCTGTTTTTATTTTTTGGTATGTATGTATGTATGTATGTATGTATGTATGTATGTATGTATTTGCTCTTTTAAAGTGTAAGCTGCCTGGGATTGTTGACTTCTAAATCATTGACATAAATAAATAGTTCCTGGAATAGTCTACAGTGTGGCAGTTTTCACAGCATTGGCCCCTTGGATAATCTGGGGTACCAACAACTAAGATCTGTTTCCGATGATGTTCTTCATAATGTCACCACATAGTTATTATGCTTTCCTCTGGCTTACCTTATGGTGAAGAATCCTATCCAACAGGCCACCTATTCTAAATGTCTTCTCTGTCACGGCACCTGCCTTCTGGAATGATATCCCTCCAGAGATCTGGAAGGCTGTCACCTGATGATGTTCAGGGACTTATTAAAAACCTGTCTATTCTCCCAGATTCTGGGGCAGAAAAAGGGTTGAGCCCCTGGTGGATAGGTTTTATTTGGTTATACAGTATGTTGTTTCTGGGACAATTTATGACTCTTTTTTGTGTGTGTTTTCTTTTTTACTTTTAACTGAAAGGTTCCCAGAGTCTTTGGTAGTCAGGCAGCCTGCAAATTGTATGTACGTATGGGGTGGTGACGACCGACAGGAAGCTCTGGCATGGGCTGGTCCATAAAATCACAAAGAGTCAGAAGCAACTGAACGAATAAACAACAAAAAATGTATATATGTATAAATAAATAAATGCATCTTTTGAATTATTTTCTGAAGCAACCACAAGCAGTTTCAACTATTCCTGGCAATTGGTATCTTAAGGAAATATTCAGCACTTGGCTTCAGATCTAAGAATGGTCAATGTAAATTATAGTGACAACATGGGGGCTGACAACATTGACTTCAATCCTTAAGAGGCCAGGATGGAACCAATCTTGTACAACAACTACTTGGGAGTCAATCCCACTGATTTTGAAAAGGGTGTGTGGGGAAGCCCCTGACTGAAGCATAATGAGGTGTTTAATTTTTCAAGTTAGTTTAGGGGGGGGAAGGAAGAAATTAGCTGAACCAGTTTTAAATGGGCCCTATTGTTAAAAATGCTAAGCTAAGGGTATTCCACACACCAGTGTTGCAGAACAGTGTGGGAATTGGAACAGAGAGATGGCAGAATATGTACAAAGCTGTCATCAAAGTAGACCAACCTGCATGTCCTGCACACAGCAATTAACTGAGAAATGAAAGTATAAATTTCTTCTGTTCTCCTTACTACCACATCAAAAGGAAGAGCCTGTTGGTGACAGAATATTACGTTATTAAACTATAGAAGTGTGTGCATTGGTTTCAACCAATTCAAATGGATGGACCTTCAGTTCAGTCCAAAGCAACATTTTGTATCAATCTGAAAAATTGAATTTTCTGAACTGATTTGGAAAAAAATTGTTTGTGGTGTGGAAAACCCTTCCAAAACATCAGTTTGATTCAGAAGAATTCAGTTTACTACTTTGATTCAACCTCCAATTGAATCTCCAATCTGAAGTGTCATATTTGCCTACTAAACTATTGTTTACTGCTGCATCCCAAATAAACTGGGGCCATGTTTCTCAACCTTGGCAACTCTAAGATGGGTGGACTTGGCAACTCCCAGAATTCCCCAGCCAGCCATGAGAAACACTGAACTAGAGTGTAGCTTGTTATACAACAGGGAGAAAATCAGCCCCACCACAGAAGATACCAACACAGTACAGTATTTTCTTTTGCCTTATGTTTAGCAACTGGCTAATACAGGGCAAGGGGTGATGTAAACCAAACCCAAAATACCAAAAGTACTTGAATATTTTCCACCTGTGTTTTTGTTGTATGGATCCATAATTGTTAAATATGTAGAATGTCAGTTTTAATTTCATTGCTTAGTGATGGAGAACGTGATTTCAGCTGCCTAGTCTGAAATGTGCAGGAGTTAATGAGTCTGACAAAAAGATTTTTGTGTAGCGTGTTAAGTTTTAATCTTTCACAGCCAGGGTTCAGAGCTGCTACAATTGGTAGCAGCTTGATCTTGGTATTTGCTGTCATATACTTTTCTGTGCTCAAGTGGCAATGAGGAAATACCATTAGATTTTTAGAGCTCACAAAAGTTATATGATTTCAAATTGGATGGAGCACTGTGGACACTGAGAAGCCCGACTATGGCCTGAACCCATTTTTTTTTCCTGCTTCATGATGAGCTTAGTCCAATGTGAGCCTTCAGCTTGCCCACAGAAGAATAACAGTTCTAGACTTTCCTCTATTCAAGTAGGATTTCCAAGCCCAGGGAAGGTTCTACTTGTGTTCAAACAAATGGGGCTAGAAACTCTCTGCAGACCTTCCTGAGAGATTTGGTTGTCCTAGAAGAGTAACAAATGGCTCTACCACCCACCAAATCAAGACGTATAGAGTGCCACCAGAATAGCAAGCAGAAGGATTCCATTATTCCTACCTTTGACGTTTCTATCCATAACCATGCATTTTTTATTGGCCCAGAATGCAAATCATGCAATAACTATCTGGAATTAAAATTCCAGATCAAGATTAATAAGCAAACAACTCTAACAGGAACAGTAGATCAAAAATGGAACCATCAACTGAAGGAGACAGTGGACAGCTCTTTGGTGGATGGACTTTAGCAGGAGTTAGATAGCTATCTGTCAAGGCTGCCTCCATGATTGAGGCAGCAGATGATGATTAAATACATTAAAATAAATCAATAGGCTTGGATTCCTGCACTGACTACAGGGACAGGGTTAGACTTGGTAGCTCCAATGGCCTCTTCCAGATCTTGCACTCTAGGATGCACTCTAGGATTTCTCCTCTTTCTCTGTGTGTTGATTAAACACCAAAGTGGTCTCTCTTGATAGGACTTCCAGATCCTTGGAATATAAACCCCTTTGTTTTTCCATGCATATAATCCACTATCAATATATTTTACTGATCATCAGTAACTGGAGACCTTTGGCATCACACATATACAACACAGTAAGTGATGGCTTTGGCATCTTTCCGTCAAGCATTTGCCAAAATGGAAGGCAGAATATGTGAAGTTGCCTGAGATAACCCAGCAAGGTTCAGAACACCAAACATCTCACTTGGGCTGCTTATCTCTCTTCTCTGCTGGTTCTGATACTTGAAAGCAGGATAGCACCACTGCCACTGACAGTAATAGTACTTCTATCATTACCACTACTACTGATAATAATTCTTCTACTGTAGAACCATGACACCTTAGCAGGACTTGCTACATACAGACCCCCAATTTAACAATTTAATCTGAAGCCCAATGCTCTTTCAGAAGCTTGGGAACCAGATTTAAAAGCATATTGGTGCTTGTGTGCAGAGGCAATAATGATCCATTATCCTACAAGCTGTGGAGCTCGAAGCAATGCATACATAAGAAACAATTGGCCCATCTGCTTTGATTTCTTCAGCATCCCCAGAGGATGCATGCAGGAGCTTGCACTTCTTTCCATCTGCTTGTACATTATCAATAATAGTTAAATTATATCCCATGCTACAAGAGTTGGCAGGTATGGATTGGAGAATGTGGCACCTGAAAAATACAGATGCTTCCCCTCCAAAAATTCATATGTGGCAAGCCAGCTGTTTATTTACAGGACCCTGACATTCTTTCTCACTTTCTCTCCTGCTGCTGAGAGAGAGAGAGAGAGAGAGAGAGAAGTTTCCAAGGGACATTTCAATTTAGTGTGAACTTGAGAAGACATTAAGTGCAACAGTATAACACTCCATAAATATATTTCAACTTTCCTTAGGGGGGTTGGTTTTCTTCTCGCTCTCCCTCTCTCCCTTAAAGATTGCATCTCACACAGCTATAAGGGGAAGCAAACAGGAAAAATAAATAAATAAAACATTGTCTATGAAGCTGAACAGATTTTAAATTATTAAGAAAAAAAGAGGTAGTGAGAACATCTGGGCCGGTGTTAGAGCTTACTATGTTTATAAAACATGCTAGAAGCAGTGAGGCGATACACTCGATGCAGTTTTGCAGGGCTGTTCCAAAATCCTGGGCAAAGGGTCCTGGAACATTTATGAAATGTTAAGTATTTATGAAAACTCAGGGAATCCAAGGGACAGAACTGAAGGTCAAGGAGCTCTGTTCCTCTGTGAACAGGCACCATGCAGAACTGTCCTACCGCAAGCGGTAGGAATGCTACATGCTTTCAACAAGGGAATAATTGCATTCTGAGTTCATTCAATTTTCGACCTGTTTGATGGATATTTGCCCATCATGCTGAATTGCACTTTGAGTCTCTTTTCTTTCTTTTCTTCTCCTTGTTCTGATGGCAGGTGGTGACCACAGAGATACATAGGAGCATTGTTTAACAATTTTTCTTTCTCCTCAAGTCCATGAGGGGAAATAGGATACATTCCTCAAGAGACCTTCTGGAAAATTGTAAACATTTAGAACTCATTGGAGAAAGCTCTAAGCAAGAGGTGGGCTTGGTCCTTATTCCACCTGTGGACTGAAGTGACGCTAAATAAACCCCCATTTTACTTTTTTTGTGTGGGGGGGAACTGTTTCCTGAATTTTTCTGGGAACTCCTATTGCCTTCTTTATCTCATCTGCAGTACTCAGTTTCCTTGACCTGCTGTGGCTCTGGTGCTGCAACCATGTAACTATTGGTATTATGGTGTTAGTGTTTTTCTGGGCATATGAACATGTCTATAGGAATCGTGTAACTATGGAGTCAGTTCAGAGGAAGGAAGGAAGATTTTTAGACTGGCAATCTTCTCAGCCCTTTACGCTTTTTGGAAATATAGTCAGATGGAAGGACTCCATTTGAAACAATCAACTGTATTCGTGAAAGTAGGGGGGCTTCTGGATTAAGCTGGCTCAGGAGTGATTCATCTCTAATTCCCCTGACACAGTGACTCCCAGCCTAGTCCTCCTGCACCATTTAGAAGTTTGAATTTGGGGTTAGATATTTAAACAAGGCAATTCAGTGACTGTCTATCAAAACCAATTTTGTTCAGTCAGCAAGTGCATTTAAAATTAGCAGCAGGACTGGCTACTGCTTTAATTGGTAATAGTGTCAACTTTAAAACTTCATCCAAAGTCACAGTTTAGTGCAGGCTTTGTGTGGCTTGGGAGTGCCAATTTAAGAAATCCTTAATATGCTTTGGCACTGTTTTCACTGGTCAAATAGTTCACGTGTGAAAGGGCAGCAGCAGGGGTGCTGAGTCTCTTAATTCCCTCTGGTAGTAGAAAGTGTTTTCTTTGGTTTAATTTAATTTATTAATTTGATTAACATTCTGTGTGTGTGTGTAAGTGTAGAATTTCCTTTTTATTGCATTGTTTTTAATCCAATTTATGGAGGTTGGGATGTATGCTGCTCAGAATTATTCATGACTGGGGTGGCCTATAAACCTAGAAGAAGGAAGGGAGGGAAGAAAGGAAGGAATTTAACAAAAATAGACTGGGCACAACATACAGTACTACTCTGGGTTAAAATGAGACTGAGTAGTTTGCAATTTAGCATGTCATAATTTTCCAGCTGTTCTCTTAGCAGATTGTATCAACCAGGCCATCAATTTAGTCAAGAGACCGCCTTCTCCCAGTTGTTTCTGCCCATCCAATTTGATCTAGGAGGTTGGGTATGCTGCAGATCCCATCAGCCAGGGAGTGTTAGTTGGCGGGAACTAGAAGGCGTGCCTTCTCCTCCGTAGCGCCTGCCCTCTGGAACATCCTCCCTCCAGAAATTAGGATGTCCCCGACCCTGCTGGCCTTTCATAAGGCCGTGAAGACCTGGCTGTGTGCCCAGGTCTGGGGCCTTGAGTGTGTGGATGGTCCCGTCTCTTGGCTGTATTAATGTTCATGCATTGCTCACTTGGCAGCCATGTATATTTATTTTGTATTTATTCTATATTTTAACTGTTTTAATTGTAATTGTTTTAATTGTTTTATAGTTTTATTGTTGTAAGCCGCCCAGAGTCACTTGCTGAGATGGGCGGCTATAGAAATCAAATACATAAATAAACAAACAAATAAATAAATAAATAAAATGATCGTGGCATGCTATGTCAAAGGAAGACAACAATTATATTTTGCTAACCTGGGTTTATGATTTAGCCGGTTGCATGAAAGAATTGTATTGTATTTGGTTTGGGTAGCTACAAAATAAAACAAAACTTCAAGACAAGAACCAGAACTTAGACATCATAGTCATGTGACATTCATAGAGAATGCTATTGTAATTCTGACAAGGTCTTCTTAGCCTGTCCTAAGTAAGAAGACTCTGTATGTCTGTGTGTGTGCGCACCTTTGAGTCATTGTTGACTCCTGGCAACTGCCAGAACAAGTCCCTGCAGATTTCTTGGCAGGGCTTCAAAGGTGGTTTGCCATTGCCTCCTTCCTAGGGCTGAGAGGGAGTGACTGGCCCAAGGTCACCCAGATGCTTTGTGCCTAAGGCAGAACTAGAACTCACAGTCTCCTTCTAGCCTGCTGCCTTAACCATGACACCAAACTGGCTCTCAAGAAGCCTTTGTAGTCCTTCCTGATCAAGTATAACCAAACAGCATGAGTGGGTAGGCAAAAGTATGACAATCAATCTTGGTTTCTGGTGATTTCATGGACAAATCCATGCTGCTTTCCTGCCAATTATATATGTAAATGGATTGCTAATGCCTTCTTCTAAGATTGTTTGACTTCCTTTTTTAGCCTATAGCCTTGGTATTTTCTGGTGGTCTTCCATCTAGATAGAAGACCCAACCTTTCTTCGCTTCCAAGCCCAGAAATGATCAGCCAGCTTTAAAACAAGGACAAAAATAAAAGCACCGCCCTGGATTCATTTTCAGTTCAGATGACTTCAGTTATACTCCTGCAAGGAGCCAGGGAAGTTACAGACTGCTGGCGAGATATTTGTAATATGAAAGATAAAGCAATTAAGCATCCATCCCTTAGCTATGGTGAACTCATAGATCTCCTACCTATGAGAGTGCCATTTGCATTTTCTTCTCATTTGAAAGAAAGAAAGAAAAAAAAACCCTAAAGCAATTCCTCTCCACCATCAAATTGATTGAGAATGGCTGGGGGAAAAATGCAGATGAAAATTTCAGCAAAATGATACTTGAGACAATAAGGACACAGGATGTATTTTGTTCCCCTAATTCTCAAGCTGTTAGGAAAAACAAAAAGATGCATATGAATATGTTCACCCACAGTTCAATATATTGTTTTAAATGAAAGACACACACAAATGTCTTCATCTTGTTGAATTTAATGGTGTGGGAAGCAGGTTACCCCCCCCCCCCTTTAATTAGCATGGAGCCTGCCTTCTCATAAGCTGCTCACAGACTGGTGAGATGCTGCAACTTTGCAAGACACTGTTTAAAGATCTTTGACATCTGAGAAAGCCACAAAATCCAATAATCCTACTTTCAGAACTGCAGGGTGTCCTAAGAGATCAATCTCATATCCAAGCATCACATAAAGGCGAGGCACAGAGTTATAGACTGGACTGTATTGAACACCAACTAGGAAAGAGCATTAAGCATTCAGGATGAAGAGCCTTTACCAGTGGGAGTGGAGAAAAGCTTGTCAAATTCTGGTGTGTGTGTGTGTGTGTGTTTGTGTGTGTTGAAACCTAAGGATTAAAGCTGCACAATTTTGTACCTTATTAATACAATGCAATTGGTCTTTACTCTGCAACTTTCTGAAAGATGCAAAAATACAGTTTAGGTTGTGCATTTGATGGCTGAATATTTTTCTGTTCAATCTGATGCACACACAGTGCTAGAATGTTCTTTAACGTATCATTTGACAACTATAGAGCAATGTTGTACTACCCAAACTTAGGGCTGCCCGGAATGTGCATTCTTTGTTTAAATAGATGTGCTGATTCTTGATTTCCTTCTGGATGGTCCTTAATCAAACATAGCAATTCAGTGCATGACATACCCAACATGGTCCCATGTTGATTTTTAATTTTTTTCCTCCCTTGCTATGCCTTTTAGAAGTAGGCATCCTACCACAATTCTACAGCTTAATTAGGGCATTCCAATTTATTTAGTCTCTAACAGCGAGAATGAGAGAGACAGGGGGGAACATCAGGAATCTTTCATTTTGCATATTATTTTTATATTCAGGTGAAAGGCGTTTCTTGTCCCAGTCCCACCTGTATTCTCATCTTTGATACTATTCTCCTTTTACTCAGCATCTCACCATTCTTCTCCAAGTCGGTTCTTCTAGAAGCCTTAGGACTGCTTCTTCCAGAATTCCTAGCAGGAATGCTGGTTGGGAGTTTTGGGAGGTGTAATATTAAGAATACCAAAATTGGGAAAACGCCAAAGCACCAGCAAGGGGTGGGGGGAATAGTTAGTCTCATAACAGTATTCTATCACAAAGTGGGTGTGTACGCATGTGTGTTTAATAACTATTTTATATTCTGCAATACAAGATAAAATAGCTTCTTTCAATATTAGGGGACTGTTAAACAAAGCCTCTCATATGCTCACCCACCCACCCCGGCTCACTCTCTATATACATACATACAATACACCAGCAAAATCTTACTATGTTTTGGTTTTAAGCCTTTTAACTGTCTGGCTGATTCAGGCATACAGAAAAGTCAATAAAATTATGTATTAAGGTGGGATTTGAAATTCTATTTTCATCCATTCTAATGATTTTTACAAGCTGATTACATTTTCCTCTTCATTCTCTGACATGAGTCAATAGATATCCAATATCCTCATAGTTCATTTATACCTGAATTGATGATCTGTCCCCCATTAGCTTATGTTTCTAACACATTCTGATACATTAGTAAATAGGCTTGTCTGATTAATCATTAGTAAATGAAGAGAATTAGCTGCCTTCCTGTGCCAAATGGAATTATTGACAATGATAATAAAACTCAGATGCTGTTAGGATCTGGAACTGGAAAATTTCATTTTGTAAACTGAATTTAAATGATGGGAAGTTTGCATATTTTATATAGTAGAGAAAAAAAAACCCTTTCATTTGTATTGTGTATATATATGAGTGCCAATATATTTTTGTGCTGTATATCACACCTACGCTAAACATGATTACACATGCATTAAATACAACAATAAATCAACGTAATTTTACTGTCCCGTGTCAAAATGTGTGTGTCAATTCAGTTATCCTTGCAGAGAATCTTTATGGTGTGAAAGTCTCTAGTAGTGCATTTTTTTCTCTCCTAGAATGCTCCAAATGGTATCAAACGAGGGATGTACATCTTCAGTGCCTCAACACGGGAAAGCACCTGGCTGGTCTTGTCTGGTTTTACAAGCCAAGCAGGTCCAGCCTGGTTAGTATTTGGATGGGAGATCTTTGTGGAATTCCTGGAAGTGTAGACTACACTGGGAACTCAAAGAGTGTCATTGGAAGAATGTTGAACATGCCAAGTAAACTGTATGGCTGTGTCCATACAGCCCCCAAGAGTTAAGCCTGATTAAGGACATTTTTACAAGTATATATCCAACAGCATCAATGGGGGAGGGGGCATGTGAAGGGGAGGGCAATCAGAGGATTGGAACAGAACTCCTTTTTTTCCCTTGTGCATCATATTTTTAATTATTCATTTATTAATCAAATTTATTTATGTATTTACTCAAAACCAACCAGCCAGTGAAACTCTAGGCAGTGAACAACATAAAACAAATTCAATCCATAAAACCCGCAACAAGACCCAACAGGAGGCCCCTATAAGAAGCTCATGTACCCCATGTATGTAACACATACCTACAACCCAAAAGTCAATCAGCTAACATCCAGACCCTAATGCCTGGGAAAATTTCCAAAAGAGGTAGAAATTGCACTGCCACATTGCAACGCGCCTGATGTCATTCTTATGAAAACTTCAGGAACCTGAGGATGCCAGTTTTTGAGGGTGTCTTGTGAGCAAACATTGGTGGCACTTGGAAATTCTAGTAGGTCTGAAGAAGGAAATTACTATTTGGTGTGGTATTAGCTGTATTTATAGAATTTAACAGAATCTTAATTCAATTTACATATAAATTAATGTCATTTTCTGCCCTGGCACCCAAGTGTTTCATGCATCCCTCCTAAGATAAGTATCTGGCAGATGGGCATCATGCCACCATTCCTAGAATGCATCTCTCTAGTCCCCAAGGGTGAACAAACCAGCCAAACATTTCTTCAGATCATGGTCATAAGAAAGGCAGCTTCTACATTTGCACCATGTGATCCACACCATCAATAATTTGTAAATGGGACCAGTTCCTTTTTATTCAACAGAATAAGTGACGAGTCCATTCTTCTGGATTACCTTACTTAATGCTTTCCAACATCTTTCTCTTTCACTGACACTTCCATGAATTATACAAAATGTGAACGTTATTCAGATGCTTCGTTTCATGCGCTTTCCAATATGTTAGCCAGTATTAAAGAGATCCTGGCTGAATCATTCGTCTTATTTTTGGAAACACTTTACGTAGCACCCCCTCACAATGGTTTTGCTAAGGACACCAATGATGAAAAACAAACAAAAAAACATTTGCACCATGTAGTGCTTCATCCGTTGCGGAGTCTTCCTCCAGTAAGTTGGTGAAATATACCAGCTAGATAGGCCTTTCATCACTTAAAGCCATTAGCCTATTTTGCGGTAGTCTGACCCATTAGATTTAAAAGCACTCCAGCCAAATTGCCAGATACATCACTAAGGATAACTGAATGATTCCGTAGTCTACCCAGACCTGGGGAATAGCTTAATTATTGTTTACACTGCACTTTTGTTACACACAGAAGATCTGCAACACACATTTGCTATTTGAGGTGTGTGTGTTTTTTTTTTCTCTCCAAGGTGCTGAAATTCATGGAACAGCACATTCGACAAATGTTTGATGTAAAATCTTAGCACGATATTTATTTCTTTATTATTCAACTTTTGCTACTGCCCATCTCCCCCAAAAGAGGGACTCTGGGTGGTTTACAATAAAATTAAAACTATAATCATAAACAATTAAAATCCTATAAAATAAAACAATTTACAAATATAAAATACAATATACTTCAGTGTAAATATAAATAATATAAAATATAAAATAATATTAATAATATAAAATAATATAATATATCTATATCTATATCTATATCTATATCTATATATATTCTAAAGCACAGCTATTAATCTTTGCAAATACGTACGGAATCTACTGTGTATTTTGAATAAAAACAAGGATCCATAATGCCACCAGCCAATATACTTTGATGGATACTTGGTTCCCCCCCCACCCCATTTCATATTTGTTCTATAATGGCAGGTTTTCTGTCCCCAGTGAAGCCAACCTCCCCTCCCAGTCTTCAAATACAAAATGGATTAAAGTGTCCATCTAGAACCAGCAAGACTTATGGGTTCAAAGTTTCTCACTCTGCAGGAATTTGAGTGAAACACTATTGCACAGATTTCTTCTCAGGTGGGAAGATGGATGAAACCTTACATACAACACTCTGAAGAAGTTGAATGTGAAACAGAATTAGGATATTAAGTTGGATCTGGACTTGGAGTTGATACATTAAAATCATCAGGACTTCATTTAAATCCTACTGATCTGAACAGGTGTACTCTGTGTACATGACTAGTCTGAATTCAGCTCATAGTAAATGAAACTGAATGCCCTGAAATAGAAAATGTAGGGCAACGAAACCCATATAATGTTCCTCTTTGAGTCCACAAAAAAGAACAATGCACCTCCTTTCCCAAGTAGTTTATTACATTCTATTATATTACTGTATATACTAGTATTATATTTTTATGTATACTGTGTGTGTGTATACATATATACACACTATTATTATATAATATTATATTATATTACAGTCTAGATATAACAAAGAGGAGATATTTGTAAGCATTCCCCTGATACATTAAAGAAGTTTTGTCTCTTTGTAACAATATCTGTCAGACATGATTTTGGTTACTGTTCAGCTACTTTAGCATTCCATTTTTATATCAGCCTTCCTCAATTTTTGACCCTGGAGGAACCCTTGAAATATTTTCCAGGCCTTGAGGAACCCCTGCCAATTCAGGCTCAAATGTAGGCCAGAAGTTACAAAAGTATTTGTTTCATGGGTAGGCCTGTATACACTGTATGCATTATCAATGCTTTTAAACTAAAAATAATGAAACTGACTTCTTTAATGTGAAGTTGCCCAAATTTGAAATATTGTTTTAAATACATCATGATCTCCCAGGGAACCCCTAGTGACCCCTTGCAGAACCCCAGGATGCCACAGAACCCTAGCTGAGAAACCCTGGTCTATATGGTCATTGTTGTACTGAAACTTCTCTTATTCATTTGAGCAAAATAAAGTCACCATAAGTCCATGAGTTTTGGGTCCAGGGGAAGCCCCTTACATAAAGGCTGCTGTTTCCAGCCCTTCTGTAGAAGTGAAGTCATTGTCCAATGAAAAAAATTAAAAATGCAAGATATATTTTTATGATTGATTGATTGATTGATTTAAATTTATAAGCCGCCCAACTCTAAAGGACTCTGTTTGGCTTCTGTTCCTGGATTCTCAGAAAGAAATAATACTAATAACTTTTCAACATCCATCTTAGCAACTACTGTATTTTATGCGAATATGTGTTGACCTGAAATAAATCTTTTTTTAATGAAGAAATATTAGCCTTGCTATGTCTTTCCAGTACCTCAGGGTTCCCTAAGAGCCATTTTGCATATTATCCTTTTTAACTGGAGAGATGAAAACCTGAAGACTATTGGAAGACCTGGATCAAGAGGCTGTACTTGCAGCCACTTATGCCCTGGTCACCTCTCAAATGGAGTACTATAATGTGGTCTACATGGGGCTGCCCTTGAAGAATATCTGGAAGCCTCAACTGGTGCAAACTGTGGTGTCTTGGGAAGTCATGTACGCACCTAGAACAGAACACATTATACCTCTGTTCTGTGAGCTGCATTGCTTGCCAGTATGCTTCTGGGTCCAATTCAAGGTCCTGGTTTTAACCTTTAAAGCCCTATATAGCACGGAACCAGGTTATCTGAGGGACTGCCTCTCCTTGGTTACATCTACATATCCCACCAGGTCCAGCAGGAGGGGCATGTTATGGGTCCCATCTGTTAAGGAGCTCCATCTGACAGGACCCAGGAGATGAGCCTTTTCTGCTTTGGCACCTGCCCTGTCGAACATCATTTCCCCTGAGGTGAGGTTGGCCCCTATCTATTGTCCTTCCAGAAATCTCTTAAAATGTGGTTTTTTTTAGCAGGGACTCCCTGAGATTGTACTATATGTGAGATTTTGGTGCATTCTCCCATGATCTTATTTATATTTTATGTTAATTGTTTTGAATGGTTATTTAAGATTTGTTTTAATTGCTGGTTTTATTGTGTGCTGCCCAGAGTCACATTAGTGAGATGGGTGGTCATATAAATTTGAGAAATAAATAAGTAAGTAAGAGTTGCAATGAAATAAAGTTGAGGCTGGTAGGCCTGTTCCAACCTTAAAAAGACATTCACTGAACACAGGATTCACAACCATGACGGTGGAAGAGGAAATGCATCTCAATACATTTTCTGAGAGGGGGACTGTAGGTTTTATCAGACTCTCAAATGGGTTCATGGCACAAAAAGGCTTAACAACTCTGCTGTAGAGAGACTGCAGGTGAATGATCACATGTTCCACATTCCTGATTCACTAAAAAAAAGAACAATGCATGTCAGGCAGCAGACCTGATGGATTATACTATTTAGGCTACTCAGTCATGTAATTCCTCTGCTGTAATTCCCATGTGGGACAATCCAGTTACAACCTTTTGCTATTTAGGAAAACCAGAGCAGGCTCCTTCAGTGAGTAGAACCTGGATCCAGCCCAACCATTCTGATGTCCTTTGGGAAACGGGAACCTTTCAGTGACTCTGACTGTGAAGGAGAAAGTTTTGCAAAAAAAGGGGGAGAAGAACTTGGAGAAAATTTTGCTTCTTCAGAAAAAGCTTTCTAAACAGAGCAGAAAAATGGGAGAACAGATGCTGTCATCATGCAATTTTTGAAAGGGCGTTATATGTTGCCAGCTGTCCCATGTAACGTAGATTTGTATAACATGCTCCAGATATAGCTTATATCCTCATTTATTTTCAACATCTGTTCATCCTTGTCCATTTTCTTCCTCCCTCTCATTCACATATGAGGCACAAGTTATTAATTCCTTGGAAGAAGCTTATAACTTATTTATACTTTGTCTTCTCCTTTAAAAAAAAATTAAAAAGCAGTTATATCATGTGTATTTCGAGAAAATAAACAGATTATGCTTTCTACAAACACTGCAGTAACTTGAAGGGTTTTTTTTCTTTAATCAGATGGTGTATGTGTGCATATACATACACACACATACACACCTGCATTCTTTATTATAATATACAAAATTATTACCAGATAGAATCATAACAATTTCTTAGTCCATAGCGTTCCAGCCATGAAGATGGGTGGGGGAAAAACAGGAAATCTTTGGTCATCTGGTTTTTGATTCAGCCAGGATCTTAATTTAGGAACTTCTGAAGTTTTCTTCTTAATTGGAGGGGTTTTATAATCTCTCAAAATTATTTTCCAGACTCCAAACCAGCAGATGTTGATGATATCTATGAATGCTCTGTTATGCATTAAATATCCCCAAAACCAGAAGTAAGTAGATGAAGATGGTGGTGGTAATGCTGATGAAGAAGAAAAGAGGGATAATAATAACAACAACGGTTTTATTGTTGCTGTTATTTTCCATTGGAAAAATACATACATATACCAGCAGAAACATGACAAAGCACAAGATTCACATATGACTTCAACCAATGGAAAAAGTTGCATTGCTGTACACTCAGGTTGTCATTGCCAACTTCAACATGGCTACATGCTTTGGAGAGTTGATGACGATGAAGAGCCATCTCAGATCAATAGCTGAGTTAGTCCAGTGACTGGGAATGATAATCTCCCAAAGTCTTCGGCAGGACTTTTTACTAATAGTCTTACCTAAGTTCCTCCCTTTAAAAGTGCCATTTAAAAATGGTACATTCCAGCCTTTAAGCCTCCCGGACTTCAAAAATAACCAGCACCTAAATTTCTTAGTTTCAAGGAATTTTCTTTACATAGAACTTCCCTAGTTATCTCAAAGTGATGTAGTCAATACAACAATGGTAGGAAATGCATATGAACACACAAGGCCAACCTAGGAGATTGTAGTGCTGTGTTATAGGACAAGGTTGCAAGTTGTATTGTTGTGTTGAAGGATAAGGTAACTGCCCAGAGTCCCTCTTGTGGGGGAAGATGGGTGGTAAAAAAATTAAATAATAATAATAATAATGCCACCCTGCACATTTCACATATAGACACCAGCTAGATTGGTAGCAGGCTATCTTAGAGAAGGCACTACAGGTCAGAGGAAGAGGACCAGGGGCTGCAATTGCCCCCTCCCCTTGTTAATACAGCAGCTGTTGCCTGGAGCAAGTTCTTATTGTCTTATCATAGGGTTAGCGCTGCCTATACAGTCAAATCATGAAGTACAAGTAATCAGCACATACCCGCAAGCTATGTAGAAATCCAGACCAGCCAGAAGGAACTGGTCATGACTTAACAGAGTACAATCCGGGTCCTGCTATGACTGCTGTATTTTGCAGAAGACCTTCTACTGAATGTTTGCTGTGGAACTTTTCACAAGTATTCCCCTGCAAGACCATGTGTAGTTCACTCCTTCCTAGGGTTGGGAATTTACTAAGTCACTATGTTTCAGGTGGGGGAAATAAATGGGAAGAAATTGCAGGTGGTCACTAAACTAAATATGCAAAAAAATTGAAAGCATACATCTAAGAAATTTAATTTCTTAGATGTATGCTTTCAATTTTTTCTGTTTTTGAATGAATAATATGTGCTGTTGCTGTCTCCTTCTCCTTCTCCTTTTCCTCTACCTCCACCATTTCTCCTTCTCCTTCTCTCTCCTCTTCCTTCTCCTTCTCCGCTTCCTTCTCCTTCTCCTCCACCATTTCCCTTCTCCTCCTTCTCCTTCTCCTTCTCTCTCCTCTTCCTCTTCCTCTTCCTCTTCCTCTCCTTCTCCTCCACCTCCACCATTTCTCCTTCTCCTTCTCTCTCCTCTTCCTCTTCTTCTTCCTCTTCTTCCTCCTTCTCCTCCACCTCCACCATTTCTCCTTCTCCTCCACCATTTCTCCTTATCCTTCTCTCTCCTCTTCCTCTTCTTCTTCCTCTTCCTCCTCCTTCTCCTCCACCTCCACCATTTCTCCTTCTCCTCCACCATTTTTCCTTCTCCTTCTCTCTCCTCTTCCTTCTCCTTCTCCTCTTCCTTCTCCTTCTCCTCCACCATTTCTCCTTCTCCTTCTCTCCTTCTCCCATTCTACTTCTCCTTCCCCTTTTGAAAGAGTCCCCCTGGCATTTCTTGCAAATTTTTAGAAATCTAAAATGTATTTATGACAATGCATATGTCATCCCCCAGAAGTGTGAATTGCATATGTTGTGTGACCAAGTTAAAGTAGGCTGCTGACTGCTGCATGACAGATTAACACTGATTGAACCTGTAATAACTATGCAAATGTGAAACTATTCATTTATTTCAAACATGTGTGAACTGTGGAAAGGATATCTCCTATAATCTAGTGTTAGTCTATTCGCTGCATCATAAAATTAATTTGTCTAATTAATGATATTATTCCTTCTATACATGCATAATTCATATTAATTGATATGCTGGCCCCCCAAAAGAATACCTTTTGGAAGAAAAATGATCCCATTAGCGCAAGTTTAATCCAAATCAAGGCTGACAAAGCATGGTTCTTCTAAAGCTTATCTCCAGCTTTCTTAATTGTCATAAGCATTCTAAATTGATTATTCTTACATTAGCATAAGACATTTCATTCATCAATGTGTTGCCTGTAAAGCAAATTTTTCTAATGGATTTGGGTAGAGGTACTAAATAAGTACGTTGGTCTATTTTTCCACTGTGGCTCAAGGCTCACTCCAAACATATTAATTTGCTCATACAGACAAAAAATAAGCCCCCCAAATATATAGAAATATCATACAAAATGAGATTTCTGACACTGAATAATTTTTGTGATATTCATTCCGGTGGTAATTGAGTGCACACAGAGCTACGTTTTTATTGCTTGTCTGTTTTGCAAATGTCTTGATAAACAGCTAATGTTAATATTTCGGATGAGTGATGTGGCCAAGCCTTCAGGGGCTACAGAGGTGCAAAAACTATGGGAAGAATTAGTTAAATATGCATTTTAAGGAGCCACTTAGAGGGAGAGAAATTATAATATAGTCAGGCGCTGTAAAGTACAGGCCTGTGGTTAAGGTTTTAATAATTCATCTGCAGAAAATCAAGTTTATGGCTGACCATCCAGGATGTTTGGGATGGAGTAAGATTTAAGCTAAAGGAGTGGGCTTCCAACTTTGTCTTCCCATTAGGCTTATGATAATGCCTTTTAAAACATGTACATAAACAGACAAAGTTCTGTTCCCAAACAACCCATCTGGCTTTTAGATAGATCTGCATAGCAGTTTATTATGCAATCTTTTCTGTGAACATTAACTGGAATGCTAAATGGAATGGACATTCTGTGTGTAGGGTTTAGTGACTGGGGTGGCCCAGTTATTGTATTTCCAAGCGTTTCAGCTGAATCCTTGAATTGGCAGGGGAAAAGATAGTACTGAAGATGATGTGAACCGTTTATTTCAGTGTTATTTTCGTAATGGCCTAGTCACATGCAAAAGCCACCAGGTGATGTTAAAGTTAGGATTGTATCAGGCCTGCACAGGCTCTTGAACTTACCTTCAAAATAAGCTGGACATGATCTGAATCCTATAACTTCTGCTATCATACAACATTTGAAATAACCATTTCTTCAGAAAGCATCCTGTGGGGGTTTCTGGTTTCAATGAAAACAGAACATTTCCTAAACTTGTTCAAGTTGGTTTACAGTAGACAATGTTTGTGAAGAGCAGAGGGATTCAATATCCTATGGTTAAAAGATGCCAGATGTGCCCTTTGAAATGAATCAGAAAAATATAGTTATAATTTAATAAATCCAACTGGTAATTCAATAGGTTGCTTTTAAGAGGGTATCTGAGTCCTTGATTTTAGACAGTATGGAGGAGTTTGATATACATATGTATGAATTTAACCATGGATAAAGAGGCCATACAAGAGAAAAGGAAGAAGGAGGTGTAGAAGAAATAGCCTTTTAAAAATCTACTATGGAATCCCCAAGGAATGTTATATTGGGACACTGATTCCATAGTAAAGAAACCTTCCTGCCTTATTGCATTCTGGCTGGCTCCCATCAGAGGCTTTGTAATGTAGGTTGGGTAAGAGGCAAGTTATATATTTAATTAATTAAATATTTGCCTCCTGCTTTTTTCTGCCTGGGAGAAAATACAATGAACAGCAGCAGTAACAGCAAAAACAGCAGTGGCACAACACAATTTCCCTGGACCCATTGTTCCTGTCATATCCCCACAACTCAATAATGCACCAAGGACAACCAAATAATGACTGAGGAAATATACAGTGTACCACAAGTGATAAAGCCTGCAGGTCTGGGACCCTTCCTGCTGAATTTTTGGTTGGGGCATGTCAACATATTGAATAGAAAGCATGGACTCCGCCGGGAAGGACGGAAGACTAACGAGGCCTTTTCTTCAGTTTGGTGGAAGTCTGTCTTCACTCCAATGGACTATTCAGAAGAAGACCCACCAGATATTCAGATGAAGAGCCATAAAAAGGGCTCTGATGTACTCTGTCATTGAAAGCGCTGGTGATAGATTTCTTCTCTAGGTGCGGTTCCTTTATTTCAGGTATACAAATTAATGCATGAAGACTGTACAGAAACTCTCTGGATTAAAGAGTTACTTAGAACGTTAAAACTTTCTGAAAATATAAAAACAGGGAAACAACTAAAATAAAAGCAATAAAATGCAATGCATGTCATCAATCAATAGCTAGCCCAGGAATAATATTTAACATATCCACTGTTTTAGTATGGGTATGCTTAAAATCTCCTTTAAGCTGAATTCAGGTCCAGCAGACTTGATGGACAAGTCCATCCAGTTTTCTTGGTAAAAATTTAAAAATAGTTTGCCATTGTCTTTTTCTGATGTTTCCAAATTATAGCCTAACTTTAATTTTTGGGGACTTTCTGATAGTCTCCCTTCCAAATATTAAACAGGACTGAACCTGCTTAACTTCCAAGCAGAGTCAAGAATAGATAAGTGTTGCAACTTACTGAGCTGATTGTAGTGTAAAGAGAGGCCGTTAAAAAATAAAACACCTATGGAAATGCCTAAGAGAACAGTAATGTTTTAAAGCATTTGTGCAATTAATGGAGAGCAAATACCACTTTGTTCTTCACTTTAAGCACAAAAATATATCAGGATACTACTGATGAAATGAAAGTTTTCAAAGATTGTAGATCGGTTGGCCCAGGGGTGACCTTTTAGATATTGTAAATCCATGTCCTCACCTTTGGCCACATTGATTACAGCCACTCATTGCCTATTCATGCTTGGATGGATGGCCTACAACAGCAGTCAGAGGAAGGAAGGAAGGAAGGAAGGAAGGAAGGAAGGAAGGAAGGAAGGAAGGAAGGAAGGAAGGAAGGAAGGTTGGTTGTAGGTTTTCCTTTCAGAAACACAACTGAGTTAATTCAAAACATCAAATCTAGGAGGAAAATATGACAAAGAATTCTAGAATCTGTTCCCCAATGTTGAGTAACTCTTGCAGTTATTTTATAGAAAAAAACAAAACATCAACATAACTTAGGCCTTATGTTTGTCATTTAAATAATGGCCTCCCCGTCTTTCACTCATTCCATAAACCAAATAATCAGCTTTTGTTGAACTGAGTTTCACCCCCCCATCCCAAACCTTCCACTTCTAATATGCTTTTTGAAAGATTACCTATTTTCTGTTGTTGCTGCTGTTGTCATCCCATGTGCAGGCTACTTTCAGAGGGGATGAGAGCCTACCACGAAATAAGAGTTTAGTACAAATAAAAAATTGGATTTAGCCTTCCTGTTGACAAGCTGATTGATCTGTGAGCTCTCGTGACTGAATCTTCTGCTAAATGTACTCCCATTTATCATGTGCAAGATTGTTTCAGAATCAATACCCGCAGGAGGCATTTCTTCCACAGACATTTTTCCCCCACTCAAAAAGAAACAGCTTTCTCACCATTAACTTTTTTTTTCATCTGACAGAATTATCTGAAGATTTTAACTCTGCTTCCAAAGCTCTGCTTAAAAGTGCTTTGAAATGGAAGCTGCGTGTTGCAGTTTTTATATTAGCTTTTCAAGACCAGGAGAGATCGTTTGAAGTGGTTTTTCTTTTTCTAGCACCAAAAGAAATGTTTGCTGGCAGCAGGTGAACTGCAGGGATTGTAGCTGAAGATCCAAAGTATTTGCTCCCGACACTTCAGAAATGTTCATTCAGGGCAGATTCAACATCCCAATTTTAGTCTCTTGCAAATCAGTACTTGCATTTTTGTATCTCGGTGTGTATTGTTTTCCAGCCATTTGTAAACTGATTTTTTAAAAATATTATTTATATCTCATTTTTCTTGACTTAGGAAAAGAGGAAAATCAAAAGTCTGCAAAGGTTTTTGATTGTGTTCTTTTTTTCTTTTCTCCTTTTGTTCATTCGTTGTATAGATATAAAGATATAGATAGATATAGACAGACAGACAGACAGACAGACAGACAGACAGATACAGTATATAGATAAGATGGTGGTGAAGACAAGGAATCTTTTAATGAAAGCAGAGGATGCCTGCTTCATCCCCTTCTTTTGAAGATTTGAAAATATATTTTGCAACTGTAAGAACAAATGAATGGTGTGTTGTCATCTCCTGGATTTCCAGGATGTGGTTATGATGCAAAGACCTCTAGTCCTTTGAGCATCAAGACTCTAGTCCTCTGTGTGGCTCCTTTATTATGATTTGCTCTCATTATATACATTATATCACAGGCCCTCAGCATTCCTCTGAAACAAAAGCCTAAGAAAAATTAATATTTTCTATAAAATACCCTTACATGTGTGCTTGTGCACCATAAATTGCCATTAGGCCTCTTTCTCAAATGAGAAATGTTGATAATTTATACATGCAGACAGATAAATGATTCAATTCTTAGTTACAAGAAAGTGCTGACAGTGATTACTGACGCTTATTTTGACTCAGTACATTATGTGAGGGAGGCAATTCCACATTTAGGAGCCTTTTCAAAAACAAAACAAGTAAATCATTCACTCAAATAATAATGATAATAATAATAATAATCTGAAGCATCAGGCATAACAAATAATTAATGAAATGCTTAGAATAGTGTAAGATATTGCAGCCTACTTTTAAATAAACAGGGAACTAAATTTTAATCAGGGGTGCTAAGAATCGGCTGTCATCAAATTAGATCTTTGGTTTTCCAGCAACTCATGAAGAGCCAAAAAACTGAGGCTGAAATTACAATATTATGCTAATTCTTGGAATGGAATATTAAGAAAATATGTGGCTGAAGAGTTATTATGCAAAATAAACAGCGGAAGGATCACCCCGTGCTGTGCTGAGGTTGAAATCGATTCCAATCCTCTGCGTGCTCTGGTCTTCTGAATATTTCTGATTTTTATCACCCCTGCCTTATCCTGCTGTGTTTTATTCTGCAGTCCAACATTCGTATCAGGCAGAGGTGTGTTGAATCTTCCATCTGTAAAATACTGAGGTATCTTGGCTTCAGATCAGAGATGTCTGAGGTCCATTTATATAGCCAAAATCAACACTATTATTGTAATAATTGTAGACTTTAGTACAATGTGTCTTTCAGATACCTCTCCTCCCCAATCATTCTTCTGTCAGACCTCAATCTGTCATTCCTCCACAGCCTATTCTGTCTGTCTGTTCCTTCATCTCATCCATCTCTGGATCCTTCTGTGTGTGTGTGTGTGTATTCATCTCTACTTGGTTTCCTCTTCCCCACAACTCCCACAATCCTCTTGGCCCTCAGTGGATTTTCCCACAAATAAATTGATCTTCCAAACATTCAGAAAAAAATGTTCAAAGTTTCAGTCTGTTTGTGCACATTCTATGGCTGTCAATTTTCCCCTGAGAAGTTAAAATTATCTTAAGATTACAAAATTTTCCAACGTCTCAAACATCATACCTGAAGGAACATGTGGCATTTTTAGCCTACTGAAAGGTTGTGGAGAAACTAATCAAAGAAATGTTCCCAATTTAAGTTCAGTCTTTCTTCTATAGATACATTTGATCTATTGTTAATTTAATCATGATACATTTGAGCACGATGATATTGTTTCTTCTTCTTTTCTGTGGCATTTGACTATTACAGTGTTTGTGTGTGTGTGATGTGTGAATAACACAATTTTTGTGTTATTTGTTAGGAGCATTTGGTATTCCTTCCTGTACCAACCACATACAGTTATTGGCTCATTTGCTGACCTTTTTATTCAAATTAATATTTAGTTTTCTGGATCTCTCAAGCTGGAATAATGAAGATGGAACAATCTGATGTTTAGATCTTTGAGTCACGAAAATGTTCCTTGCTCGGCCACACACATATAATCACAATAAATAGCATCTAATATGTTTACAAGATGGAAGGATGAGGTTAACTTCTGTTTTTATATTGATAGAATCAGCTGGATTTTAAATACTATTGTTTACAACTGGTTACATTTTTGCTGTTGTCCTCTTCCTACTCAAATGAATTTCTTTTCAGCAACTAACTCTAGGGATTCTCTGTTATACAAAATATGATAAACAGTATTAGCAAGCAGCCTATGACTGATCCTCATTAGACATTTGTATGTATTTCTTTTATTTATTTCTTTTTTCCTGGAACATCGAACAAATCATCTTCTGATTTATTTGCAAAAGCCTGGATTATAAAAGCCTGTCTTGGGGACTTTGTCCAGTTTCTACATGTCTATAAAACAAGGTCATTCTAGTTGAAGATGTGACATGATTTTTTTCCAGAATCTGCCCCTTCTCCTGACACTTCTTTTTTATCACTTTGGGGAACCCAAGTAGCTCTTGATCCACAGCCCTGTTCCACTGTTTCTCAAGAATAGGGGTGTTTCCCAGAATTAGCTCTGTAAAGCTCTTGAAATTTCATCTGCCCATCCCACCAGATCAGCAGAGAGGGCATATTTTTATTTATTTATTTCTTAAATTTGTACTACCACCCATCTCCCCCCAAAGAGGGACTCTGAGTGGTTACAGGATCCGTCATCTAGGGAGCTACATTTGGCAGACCCTAGGTGGCAGGCCTTTTTCACAGTGGCCCCCACATTGTGGAATCTTCTCCCCCCTGAGGTGAGGTTGATCTCATCACTTCTGAGCTTCCAAAGGTCTCTCAAGACCTGGTTATGCCAGCAGGCCTGGGGACCCCAGGGGATGGGTGAATTAGTGAGGTGGCTCCGTTAGTATTAACATCCCTTCTACTCTTTTTTTGTTTGTTTTAGTTTGGTTTTTATAGTTTTCAATGTTTTTTAATAATTAATAATGATAATGGTTTCAGGTATTCAGCTTTGTTGTATGCCACCCAGAGTCGCTTGTTTTGTAAGATGGGCAGCTATATAAATTAGACAAATAAATAAAATGGGTCACTAACTGGCCTGTACTAATACTGAGCAAATTACCTCCACTCTGAAAAGGTACCCAGTTCCACAATTCTCAGGTAGCTTTTATCATTCACTCTGTTCCAAAGCTTATGATGTGGTTCTCCAATTAAAACAAACAAACCCACCCACCCACCCACCTACACAGAGTATACCAAGATTAATGTTCATTTGGATATTCAAGAAACTAATTTTTCAGCTGATCCTGTGCTTGCTTGCTGTCCTCCTTTTTATACCAATGCACTATCTTGACTCTTGGCCCATGAACAATTTTTGATGCAATACTCATCACGTACTATATGCGTGAACCAGCCCTGGATCTTGGAAAGAATAATACAAAATCCGAAAGGCAAGGCCTGCTAAAATCCGCAGTGGGGCAGCAGGGAGCTTCTCTCACACAAGCTCCACGTTCTTTCTGTCATAATTTCCTATAACTGCACCCAGCGGACAGATTTACTCAAGGTCTATGTCAACATTTCATGAAGCATGAAAAATGTTTCATCAGGGGATTCCAGCCTTTGAATTATGGTGACCTGAACTAGATACCTCTCTGCAATTTGGTTTGCCAGGGGATTGTATTACACATAAAAGAGACAGAAACCAGAGTGTTCACAGCTACCCATCTGTCAACAAGTGATAAGGGAGTGATAAGTGTGCATCATAATCCCTTTTCCTTTACATAAATTGGTGAAGGCACCCTGTTTACTGTACAGATGTGCAAAGCAAGAGAGGTCGGCTCTGTCTGTATCAGGAGGCTAAAATGCAGGCCCTCTCATCCAGGACAGTGTGACCTTCATACTGACAAATGAGGTTATTTTTTTTTACCACTGCAAAAAAGTATGTATGCCTAAAGAGGGAAAAGATTTACCCTAAAATGGTTCCTTCCCCCTGTTCCCACTTAATGCAAGGTGGTAAGACTCAGAGAAACACACCCAATAAAAAGAAATGGATTTGTAAGCTCATAAACTCAGCAGAAATAAAATGCCACTCTAATAACATTTAAGCATAACCTACTCAGATGCTCTTGAAAAAAATGTGCCAATTAGAGTTTTAACTTAAAAAAAATCCAGCTATATGTGCTATAATTTCTAGATCTATCTGCCTGCCTGCCTGCCTGCCTATCATCCATCCATCCATCCATCTATCATCTCTCTTACACACACCTATAACCCCCCTACACACAAACACACAGAGATTATCTGTCTTTCTCAATCAGAAGCCCAGATTGTGTAGTTAAAAATACTGTATATCCAGTAGAGTGGAGCTGCATATAGTTAAGTATTTTTGAAAATATTATTTTATTATTATTCATTTAAATTTATTGGCCACCCAACTCCAAGTACAAAAGTAATTAATGCAATCACCAGAGAAAAAAACAGTACAGCTGAATAGAACACAAGTTATATGGCCAACTGTCTACCCAAACAGGAATGACTCTTTTAGAGCTATGAAAATCAGGATGGCCTAGCCATTTTCAGGCAGAAGGCTGCACGGCTCACAGAAAACAGCTATCTTTAGCCATCCTGAATCTGGGGGAATGGGAAGATCTGCTACTGCCCTATTAGGTCATCAGAACATATCCCCTATAAGCCCTCTCCAATACTTCCTAATAGAGTTACAAGTAGACAATTAGTCCCTCAGTTTTCTTCACTCTGGTTATCTGTGGATCTGTGAGTTGGGCAGGATCTTGGTCAACCCTCTTTATAAATGCCAGGAATACACCTTTTGTATGCAAAACAGATGCTGAGTTATGGCCCTTCCAATACTTTAAGTTGCAGACATAGGAACAATAGAGACAGAACAGAGAACAGATGATCAGAGAAGGATGTGTGCCTTCCCTTCCCTGTCTCTCTGGGGCACTGAAAAACAGCTTTTGCTAGCTTGGAAGTCATCTGAAAGGGTGTTCTCTTGAGCACTGCACCTGGAGCTGGGAAACTTGAATGTCAACTATTTATTTCTCAACAGGTTTTCTGAACAGGATTCCTGCCTTTTAAACTGGACAGTCCCAACACTTTTGAAACCAGCCTGATCAAATCCTTGCTCCAAAGTAATATTGTATGTATTAACAAGTTTATCACTATCCAGGGGACTTTGCATTGGCCAAAGTGATGGAATGTTGGATTCACTGGAAGCTTGAAGAGGAGAGAACCTTTTTTCACTCATCAACCCCAAAGAAGCTAAGTCAGTCCTGCTTTATAGTGGAAAATCCACCAGAAGCCCAGATGGAAGAATAAGCAAATTACAGGCACTCGGAGTAGAAAAGAGATTATCATCTTCTTCCTAGCATTTTCCCATTATCACGGGGTCTGCTTTTCAGATCCTGAAATGCCATGTTGCCTGATCATCCGCATCCTCAGGGCGCAGACTCTCAATTTGCATGTCCTTATTGATGGTGTCTTGCCATCTCTGTTTTGGTTGCCCACGTGGACACAGAAAAGTAGAAAAGTAGGGGGGGGAAAGTAGAAAAGCAGGAAGTAGATTATGAGTTTGAAAATTTAATTGAGCCTTTCCATTTCAAACATATAGCTCCCTGCAAAAATGCACTTAGGAATTCTTTTCTTTTCTTTTCCCACCAACTATGGTTATTAATCTGCTTTGACTGAAGTTCAAAAGGGAATTAAATCATAAATGTGGCACGCGTACAATTGGAGGCTGCCTTGCCAATGGCGTCCCACTTGTCACTTTTGAGCGACTGGTTGAAAGTGATGGGCACATTCGTGTGGAGTTTTCTTTAATATTATTATTATTGCTTAAAGATATCAATTTATCATCATTTGTCAGGAAGCAGAGGCCCCTCTTTTCCCAATTAATATTAAGCCTGTCATAACCAGCCATGGAATAAGATGATCTATTGTACAGAGGATACCCAGGATAGATTCCTAAAAAAATGTGTTGCAAAGGAGGAGAGAGGAAACTGAAATCCTTAAGAGATGTGACAGTGAGTCCTGGATTAGATCTTGTAACTTCCCATCATATGGTTGTTATTGTGATGTGTGAAAAGAAGCATGTTAATTAGAATTAACAATAATTTAATTTCCAAATGACCTAGTTGCCTTGTTCACCTATTAAGGGAGAGCTGAACATCTTAATTTGTTTACTACAATTCTCTCCTCCGATGCACATAAAGGATAAATAGACTGAACCTAGACTGTGATTAACAAAACACAATCTTTGCATTTGTGTTATATCCACTGTATTATGTATTATATTAAACCATAAATAAATTATAATATGGTTTAATATAATGTCCTGGTTCAAGCAACGTGGTAAGATAAAGGCTGAATTTCTCCAGACTCACTGAACCATAAACTACTCAACTGCATTTCAGAATCTAGCCAAGATATAGTCTTTTTCCTTCTACAGAATAAAATCTGTATATTTAGCCAGTACAGTTCAATGTTCTATTCTCTCATTTGCAAGTTTAGAGGAATTTTGGCAAATATAGAAGTACCCACCACATTATTTTCTATTCCGCCTGCCCTTCAAGGAGTTCATGACAATTGTACATGTTTGATTCTTCTCTCCTTAGCAACTCATGAGATGGATTGTTAACTCAGGTTTCTCTAGTCCTAAGCAAGAAAGGTGCTGTTTAATTATTTTAATTCGATTCAGATGTTCTATTCCATCCAATCTGATGAATAAAATCAAGCAAATTTGATTCCACACTTTGATTCAAAACATCAAATTGGGCTGAACTGATTTGATTTTCTGAAACATTTTTAATGGGCTTTGTATACCCACAAAATCCCTTCTGAACAGCTTTACATCACAATAGCCTTTAGTTTACACCATCCCATAGCATTGTTTCAAGATTTAGGTGAAAGAGAAAGGGAAGAGCAGAATGGTAATAAAATTGCTTTTGATCACTGAAACCAACATGGAAATTTCCTCTCTCTTTTTTTACTGTCTGTGTGTTCAAGAATATTTCATTACTTCTGGTTCCTTTGAAGTAAGGACACATATAAATTACCAGCAAAGATATCACTAGCAGTTGTGACATTTCGTTAGAGTTTAATTACATGAATCATAAAATATTGCTACAATTTTCCAAACTGTTAGAGCTTAATTAATATGAACCCACAGGGACCACCTCAATAGTTGATAAGTCATTGTGATCTGTACCCTAGCCATTGTAGTTCATAGGGGGTGAAGAAAACCTTTATAATTTGCTAAGAGTGATCAATTATTAGGAATGAAGCCCGACAAATTCATTTAATATAAATGAGGTTGGTATGAGATTTGAGTAATTCTTTTTAATTACCTATACATGCCCCCCCTCCCCAGTTTTACAAAGGGAACTATTCTTCTTCTGTCTCTGTGTAGAAATTCATTCATCTCATTATCAAGCGGTATTAATATAATTTTATCGCACAATCCTGAAATGGGGGGTGGGGGGAGAAAATGCATCAGCAATCCATAATGAGCTACAGTATTAGTGTGACAGAATCACTTCATTAATTTCAGGACACACAACAAGTTCATCTGTAATTTACTCAGAGGTTCCAGTATTAAAGTTGAGCTGAATAAGATTATAATTATGACATCTGTTTCTTCTTTTCAGGTACCTCTTTGTAAATCAGTGACAAAGGAATAACAGGTTTAAATATGTGTTAACACTCGGATAGCATATATAATTGCAATATGGCAATGTGTAATGAAGATTAAATTAGACCGTGGTGTACCTGACATATGGAAGTACATAATTGAGCTACAGTAATTGTGGGGGGAAGAGAGCAACTAGCATTTAAAAAAAAATCCACCAATACTTGAATTCAGTAAAGCAAAATATTTTAAAGAGCAAAAGTGAGACAAGTGATATTTTATAGTGCCATTTTTCTTAGATGCTCCTGGAACTGGTGGGCAGGGGGCGGGGGGCACATCTTTCCTTTAAAAAGACAATTTAAGAAATAGCCATTGTTCCTGTAGTATGGAAAATTTGTTCCCCTACTTTCTCCTCCCCCCCCCTCTCTCTTTCTCAATTCCTCAACTCAGCTGCTCCATCTTTCCAGAAATTCCTGGCTACCCATCAAAAAATTTGGGACATTTTTGTCGTTTGATCAAAGGAGACATTAGAATGAATCAGGGAGAGGTACTGTTGCTTTTTTGTGTGCCTTATAAAGATGTGTGGTATTTTTCTCCCGGGGGAAGATTGCACCTGAGATTGGAATGGCCAAGGACAGATCAAGGAAGAAGTGAAATCAAGATACACACAATTGGATTCACATTCTATTAAATGTAGATGCATAGTTATTATGGTGTAAAGATATAGATGAAATCCTCTTTGAATCCTGGTGATTTCTCAGTGTTTCTCTGATGCTTTCTTGGCTGCAATAGGAAATTGGTTCGCTGTTGCTGCCTTCTTGATTTTTGTTTGTTTGGCGAACAGAGCTGGGATTTCGTGATGGTTTCCCATCCAAGTATTAACTAGGTCAGATCTTGGTTAGCTTATTAAGATCAGGAAGTGTCTCAATCAAATCCCATTTGATCGTTCTACCTTGAAGGTCTTGGAGGACAACATTCAAAGTTTTGGTGGGCCACCTGTGACCCTTATTCTACATATACTTGGAAGAGGCTCTTCTGAACAGTCCATATGTTTTGTTAACTCAGACATTGCACCAATCCTCGTTACAGCAAAGCATGATTTACAAAGCCCCATCATTTGATTCTGGTTTCTAAGGGAATGAAAATGAATGTGTAACATGTGAAATGCATCTTGGAAGTGCCTATTGTCCTCAGTGGATACTGGTAGGTCTTCCTCTCTCTCAGTTCAAGTGCATCTATTCATTTGGGATACATCTGTTGCTTACTTTGGATCCAGTTTGGGGAAGAAAAACCCACAGCACAGATACATCTGCCCAAAGCAGAACAATACTTTAATATCATTTTATATTATACGTACAGTAATCCTCTCGCTTCCATAGAGAAGATAGTACATAACCATCTGAAAAGAAACAGGGCTTCATGTACACAATGGATCCCACTAACAGCGCATTAAGGATACCAGCCCCAAACCATTTCTAGCTTTTTTATTCACTATCCACAATGCCAGGATCAGATTCAGTAGAAGCCATCTTCTTTCTTTTCTATAACATGCTCTTTGCTGTAGCATTTGGGCTGTGGCACCTTTCAAAGTGTGTTGGGTTGGTGCTGCAAGGCATTTACAACAAAATAGACAACACAGACTTTTCCCTCTCCAGTGTGAACGTGTGACCTCTCTGAAGAATATCACACACTTCATGTATCCCAGCCCATTCAATAATTTGTCTGAACCAAGAGCTTGCATGCTGTTCTCCCTTGCTGGCTCAGCAGAATTTGAGAAGTTGCAGAGGAAAATGTCTGATGGAAATCCTAGGTAGGAAGAAATTGAGCTGAAACCCATGAATGAAATCCCCAGCTGACATCAAGTCCAAAGTTCGATATAAACCTCTGGAGAAAGCGCTAATGTATACTAGTTGGCAATCTGATCCTGGTTTCCTTTGCAGACAGAGGAATCTGCAAAAATGTATGAAGGGGATCCCACCAGAGGTGATATTGGGGAATGGAAATGTATTTATATATTTCAACTTATGTGACTGCACATCTCAGCATCATGACTCCAGGTGGCTAACTACAGTTAAAAAACCCAATAGCCCAATGACACCACAATGTCCCAATAAATATAAATCATCAGCCAAGGTTAAAAACAAACAAACCACCCCAACCATCTGCACTACCATCCCATCGGCTCTGCCATATGTCCCAACCCCATTGCCTGGTGATAGAATTGAATCTTCAAGGCCTTACAAAAAGCCACCAGGATTGGGATTTATCCGATTTCCAGGGGGATGACATTCCAAAGAGCAGGCACCATGATGAAAAAGGCCCTTTTCCTAAGTCCTGCCAGATGGCACCCTTTAATAGATGGTACCTGTTACATGCCTCTCCTGCCAGATCTGATGGGATGGGTAGACACAACTGGGGAGAGACGGTCCTTCAGATTATCTGGCCTCATACCAAATAAACCTCACATGAATGGTTAAAGGAGGAGGCATGCAACTGTCTCAGATTATGCTCCATGGAATATATCCTAGAACTTTATCACAATTGTTACAAGACTTCCATTACAGAGTAGTAGTAAAGTGGTTTCTTGAAGGGAACTAATCTTAAGAATCACTGCATTATTGTAAACCCTAGGCAACATTCTTTAATCAAAGTAAAAAGTAAAGTCTCCTTTGAGTCAAACCCAACTCCTGGTGACTTCACGCCCATTTATAGTTGCTCTCTGTTCTTCAGCTTTTTCACTCATAAGACTTGAGTCATCTCATTTGCATAGGATGTTGTGAATTAAAATAAATTTTGTAACCATCTCCTGGATCATGAGGCTCTTCTTACAGTTACTCATACCCTGATCACCCCCTGAATGGACTATTGTAACATGGGGCTGCCCTTGAAGAACATCTATAAGCTTCTAATCCTCCTTTAATGTTCACAGTGCTGATAGCAACCAGCCTGCTCACAATGCTGATTACTTGAAGGAACAAGTTCCAAAAAGGAGTTATCTGTAGAAGCTAAGCTGGTGCACCCATATTTGAAGGAGCAACATGCAGAGGGAAAGGAACCTTTTCCTTACTAAATTATTGCTTCTCACGTAGATTCTAAAAGTTACAAGAACCTCACAGAAGAAAACTGTTGGCAATCTTATTGATCACAGGAGTTGAGAACAGTCTAATTAGGCAAAATCTGGGTGCTTTTGTGCCTCCCGAGTTGGCAAATGTTCAAGAAGGCTTTTGTGCATCTCTCCCAGTAAAACTTGAGACATGCTGCAGGTGTTTTCAGTTTATCACTCAGAGGAAATGACTTTTCTTACACCTAATTTAATCTGAAGCTATTCACCATTCTAAAAAGCTCAGTAAGGCTGACCTTTGTAATGACTAACACATCACAGGTGGCCCAATAGCCATGTCAGTAGTATATACTTGCTGTTGGAAGGGGGGGGGAAGGAATGACGTGCTCACTCTGTTCCTGTTGTCTCTCGTTTATAGTTTAGAAGCAACAGCTGGCGTGGGGAAAAATCCCCATAAATCCACAATTAAAAAGGTTCTCCAAAGTTGCTTCCAGTCCCCCCTGTAGGGATCCTACTTCTTTTCTTTATTATTGTTTAAATGAAACCATAAATCTCAACACATGTTGCAATCCAAACATGTAGATTAAGTTTCAGATGCTATAGGTCAAATCCTTCAATTCCCTGGGCAGGGTGGACACAAAAAACCCCTTTCGCTATGATTCCACATGTGTCTGCTTCTGACTTTCTATATTTGGTGAGAGTTTTGTCTTGTTAATGGGAAACCATATTGTCCCTCATTGCCCAATAGACCTCTTATTTACTAGTCACTGTCCCTGAGAAAATCACTGCCTTGACTTCATCCCTATTATGCCTTGTTTGCACTGTTGTCAGGGTGAGTTATGGTCACCCTTTCTGCAGCTTCTGCTCCATCCCCTGGAACTTAAATCTTTGAACAGAGAGCGGACACAGCTGGCTTTTAGCACCCACATGTATGCAGATGTGAGCACATAAGGAATAAGGCACTATAGAATCCATAGCCTTTTTCTCCACCAAAAGCTTCTGTGCATTCTGTGACAATATGTTTTAGGAAAATTATGTGGATATTTTTCTAGCAGACCCAAGAAGATGGAGTGTATAAAGACAAATCTCTGACAGCAGCGCCATCAACAGTGTGCAGTTCTAAGAACAGTCTTGATGTGAGAACCAGGAAACAGAACCTTCGCTTGAGAGGGTGCTAGGATCCTGCTGTTGCGACCATGCTTTCCTCTTCCAAAAATCACAAATCTTGTCCAAATGACCCAAATTTAAAGCAAGCAAATGCAGCCAAATATCTAAGCTGTAAACATTCTTCATTTATATCAATAACTTAAATCAAACTTATGGTTGACCATATGTGAGATTTATATTTCTTTAGAACTGAGTTTAGGTCATTCTGGTAATCTTTCCCACGTGCCCACTGATATAAAATGACTTATTTGCATGCAGTCTCTTCCTCTTGCATCTTATTATTGGGCACAAACCATGGAAAGCCATTTTGTTATTAGATAAGTTCTAGGAGGTCTTTATTATCTTGAAATTAAAGCTTTCAAAGCCTGTTCCTCTCTGAAACACATCAAAGTGAAGGTGCCATGCTTGCTAGTAATTATGGTAGCTTAATTTCCTTAGGCTCCACTTGTTTACAATGCTGGTTTTCTTTTCTTCTGCATGGATATAATTTTCAACAGTAGCTTCAGACTTGATGGCGGTGACAGGTTTTCTAATACTCTCGGCATATGTACAGTATGGCTAAGCTAGGAATTCTGGGTGTTGCATTTTCAGCTCATTTGAAGGGTGCCAGATTTTTGAAAGGCTTCTGTGTAGCATATAAATATGTGTAGTTCTACTATTCAGAAGATAGGGGTGCTGTCAAGAGCATCATCATTGTGGATAGATGTGGCATCTCAGCTGCTCATTGACTTGTTCTGCTTAAAGCAGTCTGGAACGTTTCTGATAAAGGAAGGCAAGTGCTGATTTGTTTTAAAGACTCAGCTGCCCCTTCCTTCACTGTTAAGTCCTTGAGAGAAGGCCTTTCTCTCAACATTTCTCCACCTATCTACTTTCCCCAAAGCCACGTTTTGCAACCTACAGTTTGAACAAGAATTCTTCAATTCAGTTGTGTGATCACAGCAGCCTTCTTGACTTTTTTCAGTCCTAACTTCCTGGCAAGAAGTCATACATTGGGCACTTCTGTGCGATCACTGACCTCTGCAGCATTTTGCACAAGTGTGCCAAAGACCTTCCTGCTCTATTGCCTCCTCTCTCTCAGCCAGCTAGCAGGGGTCAAAACATTGAATTTGGTGGCAAGACGCCTTTCAAACACATGTAAAAGAGTGGGGCTTCAAAAGCATGGTTGTGGCCACCATCTTGACCTAATTTACCCACTTCCTGCAGGCACCCCTGCCTTCTTGATAGTGGGAGGGTGTTTATGTATGTATGTATACATACAAGTAGTCCTCACTTAATAACCATTAGTTTAGCAACAGTTCAGACTGGGAAAAATGACTTATGACTGGTCCTCACATTTATGGCCACTGCAGCATCTCCGCAGTCACATGATCACAATTTGGGCGCTTGGCAACTGGTTTGCATTTACAACTGTTGCAGTGTCCCGCGGTCATGTGATGGCCAGTTTTGACCTTCCCAGCCAGCACAGAAGTATTTATTTCTATGGAACAAATGGTTGCAAAAATTCATACAGCAGCATTTTAAAATTCATACACTTTAGTGTATAAAACAATGCGTGCAAATAATTTTATTCAAGAAAATGTAAAGTAATCAATCAATACAATTACAGGCACTGTCAGAAATGAATATATATCTTACTTAGAACCAGCACATATGCCTGAATACCTTTCAAACACGCATGAACAACCTTGCCCTAAAACTAACGTAGTGCCATAAAACATTAAAATAAAGATCTAAGGTAATTGATTTTATATTCCTTTTAAGGTGAACACGTTATTAGGAAGTTTGCACACATTTACAACATGCAATAGAATCAACATACTGTCTTATGGTACTGAAATTTCAAGGTATTGAAATAGTAAAATCACTCCAATACCTTCAGTAAAATATATAGTATTTTTACATACTGCAATAGGGGAGTTACAGTGGTAGGCACACTTACCCAGGAATGCAGATTTGCTGAATTCTTCATGGCTTAAATCTGAATAAGCAGGTATATGAACTTAGTCGGAGATGCTGGTTGCTTGGCTGAGCCATAGATTAACCATCATTAATTTACAAGATCAAAATGTGTTTTCTCCCAGTTTATACAGCATAACTCACACAACTTCCCAGGCAGCTTGTTTTCAAATCATCTCTTTAACACTTTGGAAACATACAAACCTTTCTGAGCCTAAGGGAAGCTTTATATATGGTTTTCATCCATATTTTAACTTTATCTCAGAAATGCTGGCTATATAGAAATAAGCCAGCTCAAAAAAATTGAATAGATTTCCATGGGATAAAATCCATTTGTCTAAACCAATTTAGGCCTCTTACTTTAATCTCCAAAGCTGCAGGGTTTGTCATGTAACCCTGAAGTTATAATGGACTTCCTGAACTGTAGGAACTTGGGAGTGATTTTAAGAAGCTTCATTTTGTTATATTTACTGTATTTAAATACAGAACTATTTTTTTCCCTCTCTCCCTGCTCTTTCAAAAATAAGAAACAAAAGGTTCACTGTGGCAGTGCATTGAAAGCAAAGCAGAAGCTGTGAAAAGTGAGATCTTTTTTTCCCTTGTGATTAATACACCTTTCTGCCAAAATTGAAACTTCTTAACTGAGCGCATTTAATACAAAGTAAATGAATTCTGCCCTTTTGGATTTGATCTGCTAGCTAAGCTCTATAGATAAGGGTCTAACACTGAGTTGCTTTCATTCTAAACAAAGGATGTTTTCATAAAAGGGTCAGAGCAAAGGTCTTTTATATTGTGATAGCAGGAAAAGGAAATGGCATATTAATGGCAATTCATGCCAGGGTGGTCTACTGAATATGGCAAAACCAGTCTTTGCTCCTCCACAAAAAAGATTCGAAGGTGGGGGCATCTAATGCATTCTCCAAGATTCTCCGTTTCTTTGCATCAGCATATATTTCTTCATGTAGTGAGTATAGATAGAGAGAGAACATGATGTGTTGTGCTGTAGATATTGCATTTCACTTAGGTTTCGGGGGGGGGGGAAAGATTGAAGCTCAGTGTCTACTGCTGTGAGCAAAAAATACAGATTTCTGGCCTGAAAGAGAACAGAAGCTAAGGGAGATGTAGGGTCCCATGGAAAGACTTCAGTAAGTGTAGTAGGTACTTAAGAGGGCTGCGAATTTTCAGTTTCTGGAATAGATTTATTTTTATCATAGAAGGTAGTGCGACAGTGACAAGAAATGTGTGGTTCACTGTAGTTTACATCCCTCCTGACTTGGCCCCCTAGAATCTCACTTCTCATTTCCAAGCCCAACTTAAGACAAAGTGGTTTGAGAAGCATCACATATTTAAGAGAACTTGTGTCGGTACTGAGATCACCTGCAATTGGTTTTCTCAAGGAGGACAGATCATCAGAAATTAGATGGACGGTTATTAGACAGCTATTTTCAGTACACCAGCTATTTACTAGAATCCCCTTCCTTCGAAGCCCTGATAGCATCTTCTTGGTTATTATATAGGCCCTGATGATGTGTTTTCATTACTTTTTTCTTCCAGAGATGTTGGGATTGAAATATACATTGCCAACACTTTTAAGGCAGTTCTAATAAACGGGCTTGCTCTTACAGGTGGTCCTCACTTAGCGACTATTCATTTAATGACCGTTTGAAGTTATGATGGTGCTGAAAAATGTGACTTATGACCGGTCCTTGCACTTACAACCATCACAGTGTCCCCATGGTTACATGTTAAAAATTCAGGCACTTGGCAACTGGCTCGCACTTACAACGGCTGCAGCGTCCCGGGGTCACATGATCGCCATTTGCAACCTTCCCAGCTGGTTTCTGACAAGCAAAATCAACGTGGAAAGCTGGACTTGCTTAACAACTCTAATGATTTGCTTAACGACCATGGCAAAAAAAAGGCTGTACAATTGGGCATGACTCACTCAACGACATTGGTTAGCGATGGAAGTTCTGGTCCCAGTTGCGGTCGTTAAGCGAGCACTACCTGTATTGTGCTTTGTGTGATTATACATGTCCCTGAAATCAGACAGATGTAAGATTGTAAGTTACATAACTTACAGACCATATGGGCTTCCAAAATATTAAGGGGAATAAAACAAGCCTACAGTATATCAGTAGCTCTAGCACAGTTTAGGTCTTACCTATATGAGTAGAAGATTCTCTCCTAATATCAGGAAATCTCTACAACACTGATCTTGCATGTCTGAAGAGTTTAGACAATATCACGCCTGACACAATGCTAATTTTTATTCTGGTCTCTTTTCTCCATACTTAATAAAAAGAGTTGGACACTGTTTCCCATGTTCTTCAGCTGAATCCTGCTGTACTTATTGAGGTATTTACCTTTACCTATGAAAATATTTAGTGCACAGAGTCAATTCAAAGGCAATTCAAATTTCCAAATCAAATTGGGTTTCTGAATCAAAGCAAACTGAATCAATTCAATTTGGACACCTTTTATGCAAGTACAGCTGCATTTTTAGCATCTAGTTGAAATGGAATCATCCCAGTTTGAACTGATTGGGACTTTTAAATAGAATTGGATCAATAAACTGGACAACTTGTGATTTGAATCGGCTCAGACCTGATTCACAAAGGGCTGATTTCTATGGTTGGATAAAACAATTTATTTGTCTTGTTCAATTCCAAGCTCAAAGCCTCTTTTCTTTCAATGAGATACTTGTACCTTTGTTCTGTCTCCAAACTCTCCCCTATCCTTAAAAAAAAATCTTAACACTGGAACTTTATTATTATACCTAGCATGTACATTATTTCACTATTTAAGCATTTATCAACTTTGTGTCAAAGTTATGGCTATCTTTAAAAAAAAGTACTTTAAGTGTTAAGAGACAGAAACCTTTATCACATGTCTGTCTAGTTATCAATGATTAAGCCACACATTTTTCCTAGCGTGTTCTACTCTTCAACTCCTCAATTTCACAGCTTTATTTTTAGTGTCTGATCATTTTCAAATACCATAGAAGAATGTTATTTTAGAAAAAATCCCCCCAATAAATCAGAGTGTGACATATTTCTTTATGACATTTAGCGTTAATTATTAATTACAACCTAGAAGGGAAAGACATGTCATAATACCGGAGTCATTACCACGAATAGCTCATGACCTATATTGTGTGTTGGGATCTTGACGTTCACAGAATCTGGGTTTTTTCTTCTTCTGAACTAGGCAAGGTGGTCAGTGCTTTGACACAAGAGAGTGGGGTTTGCTGTTCTTTTTTAAATGTGTATGAACTTCTCCCATCTGTCTTGATCAGGGTTGTTATAGTTTGTGGGCCTGTTTTTCATTGGCCTACCTGGCTTGGGTGGCTGTTTTGTTTCATATTAGATTGTTCCTGCTTATTACGTTGGCTCTCCCTTACATACGTGTTGGTTGCTGGGTGCCTGATAAAGGAGGCAATGCTCTGGACTGTCTGTCTGTTAATGGCTGATCTGTCAGAATCTAGGAATTCCCTTGCATTCTGGATTTGTCTTGATCTTATTTGGTAATCATTTTCCAGTTGAATTTGTGGTTTAAATTGTCTATGTATTATAAAATCAAAGAATTTTCATCATGTCTTCTGACTGCCAACAAGTGTTCATGTTAATCCTCTGCCTGTTTCTCTTACATAATGGCTTTCACAGTCTTTCTACCGTATGCATGTTTGTATTCAGTTTAGGGACCAAAAATTCCTATTGTGTCTTCTTCAGATGTTGGAGCTTTGGGATGGCCTATGTTATATAACTGATGTGAAATTGTAGACAGCTAGCTCAAAAGAGGAGGTGCAGGGGAAATTACTATTTATCCTAAAACAGAAAGCCTATGTGCTATAGTTGTCTTGACATACAATTCTGCTGTATAATCCAGCTTTGGAAATTATCCTCATGAGGCATTCAGTTCACTACTAGAGATGTAAAAGAGCCAGCCTTGGATTCCCTTGGGAGAGAATTTGTAAAGTCTACTCACCTCCCTTTCCTTCCCATTAAAAATCTGTACCAAGGCACTGATTTGTGAAAGGTGTAAAAATAAAATAAAATCAAAAGTTGTGTAGAAGAAATCATGTTACTGCTTTACTGCTCAGAAATTTACGTATTGTAAAACAAGGAACATGCAATCAGAATATATAGAGATAGAGATATAAGAAATAAAGAAATCAGAGGGAAATTCTACATTATATGTTATATACATTAGAGAAGATACATTTAGAAAATATATGAATTCAAATTATAGAATCATAGAATCGTAGGGTTGGAAGGGACCTTAAAGGTCTTCTAGTCTAATCCCCTACCCAAGGCAGGAGTTCTCATACCATCTTGGATAAATGGTTGCCCAATCTTTTCTTAAGGGACGTGGTGGTGCTGCGGGTTAAATCGCTGAGCTGCTGAGCTTGCCGATCGGAAGGTCGGCGGTTCGAATCCGCACGATGGGGTGAGCTCCCGTTGCTAGTCCCAGCTCCTGCTCACCTAGCAGTTTGAAAACATGCAAATGTGAGTAGATCAATAGGTACCACTTCGGCAGGAAGGTAATGGCGTTCCGTGTCATCATGCCGGCCACATGACCACGGAAGTGTCTACAGACAAACGCCGGCTCTTCGTCTTTGAAACGGAGATGAGCACTGCCCCCTAGAGTCGGACACGACTGGACTTAATGTCAAGGGAAACCTTTACCTTTACCTAATCTTTTCTTGAAAACCTCCAGTGATGGAGCACACACAACTCTGGGAGGCCAGCTGTTCCACTGCTTAATAGTCCTCACTGTCAGGGAATTCCTCCTTGTTTCCAGGTTGGATCTTATTATTATGAGTGATAAGTGGGTACAGTTTTTTTTTTTCTCAAATGGAACTAACCCCCTGATGCAACTCTGATAGGTCAGAATACTTACACCGAGAATAAAACTAGATTTGCACTTGTTCACCTATCTCTGTTCACTGTAGATATAATCCTACTTCGTCCATGAGTGGGGAACAGCTATAAAGTTATTTTGTTGGGTGGAGGCCCTTGTCCTTGGCATGATATTTCACTGCTGCTCTTTCCTGCTCTGACTCTGGATTTAGGGTCCATCTAGTAGTTGTAAGCCTGCCATACCCACAGCTGTGAAATGGGACGTGTATCATCTTAGTTATATGGGTTTTTATGCTTCATATGTTTTTATATGAAGCATAAAGACCCATAAAAACTTGAATCAGTTTTTTTTTGTTTTGTTTTGGGTTTTTTAAATACTGTTTTAATTGTCTGTGAGTCACCAGGGTCATATATTTGAGAAGGGCAGCTATACTGTATAAACTGAAATAATAAATAAATGAATGAATGAAAATGGACCTGGATAATTCATGGCAGTTCATCTGAAGACTGCGAAGCTTCAGCCAAGACCTTCACAATTAGGTTTAGGTTTCCCTAAAACCCAGCTCATTGGAAAAAGGATCTGCTTTTTAACTGCCAATTTCTGTATGATGGATCAAGGGACATGCTAAGGGGTGGTCCCATATATAGTCATAATCAAAGGATGACCCTTGAAGAAAGGTAGTTTCAGGAGAAAGGTGTGGATAGGCCAGGAAAAAAAAAAAACCCTCCTAAGATTAGTGTCTACCGCCAGTCTCCACTGGAGCAACTGGCATTTCTGGAGCTATCTGTGGTGCTGCAGATAGTAATGTACCATGCTTCCTTGCCTCATGGTCAAGTGCTAAAGATGAATTAGGACATTCCCCATTCATACCTTGATGTGGCTAAAGCATTACCAGCTTGGAAGCCATTCCCATACTCCTCACAAAGCCTTCAAATAAGCATTATGGATACTGACCATGCCACAGAATTTTATTTCATATGATCCTTTGCTGAGTCAGATCAGATATGAATCCTCCAGCTATAAAATGAGGACCCATTCAGAGTCAAATGCCAGTCTGTTCCAGTTGGACTGTACTCATAATGGAGGGTTTAGCCTCCTCCCACTACTACGCTCCTTCCCTAATATTCAAGGGTAGGTTTCTCTGAAATAGAAGAGAACCTTCCCTTTAGGGACTAATAAAAGTAATTACAGATGCCAGAATTCTCTCCTTAAGTGGTGATTATGCTCAAAGTAGCATTTCCTGCCACAAGACTATAATCTTTATTAAAGTATGTGGAGTGGGCAAAGAAAGGAGAGCCAACAAACTGGGATACTGGAGCACCCTTCAAAACTTCAAACATTTGACACGAAGGCTGAAAAGTCTAAATGAGTTTTTGGAGTGAATCTGTAGGGACTACTAGTGGTTACGCTGCACAGTGTCTGTATACCTATCCCTCTTTAAAAAATCCAATGTCTTTTTTTGAAAGGTAAAATAACAATAGCCAGTTTATTATCAACACTTATTTTATTTTCAGTTGACAAAAATAGATGACATCAGATTTTTGTCATTGCTAAGGAATGATATTTTCTGTTAAGATTTCACATTACCTTGTTTTAGAACTGTTGGCTCATTATGATACTGTGATGACTATTAATATATTTCATATTGCACTTGGTGAACTGGCTCACATTTTTTGACGCCTCTGTGGCATGTTAATGAGAAGAAGGAGAAGAAGAAGCAGAAGAAACTTTTTCCTTCTTAAGTCTCCTTAACTGAGAAGGACACTCAAATCTAATAGTAAGTAGACTTAAGGGTGAACTCAGTATATATATATTGAGTTATATATATATATAGTGACTGGTTCATATTGGAACACAATGTTCTGCTGTCCTAAAGGTTATGTTGGCTAGCAAATCTGCAAATTAATAGGTTCCTGAGTATTGTTTTGATTTTTTTATTGTTGGCCTTACCCTTTGGATATGTAGCTTGAGTTCTTTGCTTGAATGAGTTGGGTTTATTATAGCCTTGGTCTGCATATGCTGTGGCCTGAATTTCTCAACTGAATCTATGGGGAGCAGCTACTGGAGAGGGCTGAAATTCTCTTCCCCTCTTCCAGATGCACAGAACCCAAGCACAGAAAAGCCCAGGGCATTCTAGTACCCAGATGTTTTGCTTGAGGACAGCATTGTTTTCCCAGTGCTGCCTAGTTCTTTTTTAATCCTGCCCACTCCCTTGTACAGTACTACGGTAATATTACATTGCTGCTTATCAGGAACTCCTTCAGCAAAGAGTAGAAGATAGGCTGTAATCAAAAATCAATGATTCAAATTGAGCTTTCTTGTACTATGATGCAGTTATGTAATTTGATAACATCAATCCTGATAGAGTTAAATATAATCTATTGTTGTTTCAGCATGCAGAGGTTAACAGGGAATGCAATGCCTCACTTCCCAGCAATTACCACTGATTACAGGGACAGCATTTTCATGCAGTGACTCTTCCTTGCTTCTATAAATAATATTTGGAGAACATGGCAGCAGCAGTCAATAGCATACCATGTTCTTGCCACAGCTCCACTGCTGGATCAATACAAGCCCTTCAGAGACATGAGAACACCTCCCCCCCCCCATACACACATACACACACACCACTCTAATGAAACTGCCTTTTTATGATGCTGAAATCATATATGCTTCATTCTTGGTTTGCTATTTAGGTTGCCAGTGATGGTCAATGGGATCTTTTTTGACACTAACCTTTGTGTGTGTTTCCCATGCTAAATTCTATTATGCTCTAGTATTAGTTGAAATGCTAGAAAAGATTATCATTGCCAATATTCTCTCCCTGTGAGCATCCTTGAAGCATCTGACTCTTTAGCTAATCATTGTTTGCATGGATAAAATAGACAATGTAGCCTGATCACTCAATAATCTTCCTTCATATAGAATGGAAATCTGACTCCATTCAACTTCCAGTCCCATTAGATTTCATATATGAACCAAAGCAGCACTGCCTTTTCTGGTAATCGCCCTGCCACCTAATGCAAACTGTTGAAATGCAGTATTCATTAGGAGTGTGCAAACTGGGTCTGATTTGGAAATTAAATCAATCCAGTTTGGATGTTGAGATGTTTGACGTGGACCTGATTTTTGTCCTGAACCAATTCTGACAATTAAAATTAATATATGTAAAGTATCCAAATCTGTATGACTGTGTCTGCTTCCATAAACTGAATTGATCCATTAGTTTAATTCATTGAAATGATCTGATCATTCCAAATGGTCCTAAAAAAACAGGTCAAATGAGGTTGCAGAACCATTGGGTTCATCTTACCGTATTTCCAGGGGGAAAATGCAAAGAGGATAGTCAGTTTTTCCTTACAGTCTGTTCATATCTTCTTCCCAAACATCTACTCTGGGTGCAGAACTTGGTAGAAACTGCATTTTCAGATCTACAGTGTAACTACAAAATAAGATTGCTGTGCTGGATGGGATAAGAGCCAGAGAATAAACAGAACTCTTGAAAAGAAGCAGTTGGAATCTTTTATTTTTAAAGAAGTGTAATGAATGTGTCATTGAAAACGATAGATGGTTATGTTTATATTAACACATCAATGATATCCATGTTTAAATCCTGCATATGATCAGTAACTGACATATGATTATAATAAGGCAGTTCTTGGTAACGCAGCTTGTAAAAGCACATTGATTTTATAGCTCCCCAAACCAATTACATTAATATCTGTGTATAATTAGTTTGCGCATTACTAAATTACTGACAGATTAAAAGTGAAATAGTGCAGTTCATACTCAGCCGCGTAACTGCCAGAAAGGAAATTAATATGAATTCAAACGGTCCTTAGAGACGTACGTTGAAAAAAGCAGGAATCGAAAAAGACTTGCTTGCATTAGGAAATTTCTACCTCCAACATGTTTGTGGCCAATGGTTTTTGTAATTTTGCATAATGTGGGCAAAAAGTTAGTTCAGGAAATGATGTTTAAATGATGCTTTTGCTATGGGGATTTTAAAAAAAAAAAAAAAAAAGTGTGTGCATATGTATGGGTGTTTTGAGCGCAGTTTTGATGGCAGCATTCAGCAGGCTCATTAGATGAGAATGCAAACCTGGAAACCTCAAACATTTGAAATGTTCCTAACTGTATTCCATGCCTATACAGGGTCAAAGAACAATAATTTACTCCAGCTGTACTCCCAGGAGCAAGAGTCTTAGCTTCTCTAGTGTGCCAGCTGCCAGTTCGGTGGGGAGTAACCACAGGAGGCAATGCAGAAGCGAAGTACTTTACTGGCAAGGTTATTGCAGGAGTAACACTACTACTACTATTTGCGAGGATGGGTGGAGACGGGCCCTGAAATCTAGCTTACATTTGCAAATGGTTATTTCCACTTGATTATTCTTCTACAGTCAGATACCACTTTGATGGCTGAAAGCGAAGAGGAACTGAGGAGCCTTATGATGAAGGTGAAAGAAGAAAGTGCAAAAGCTGGCTTGCAGCTAAACCTCAAAAAAACCAAGATTATGGCAACCAGCTTGATTGATAACTGGCAAATAGAGGGAGAAAATGTAGAAGCAGTGAAAGACTTTGTATTCCTAGGCGCAAAGATTACTGCAGATGCTGACTGCAGTCAGGAAATCAGAAGACGCTTAATCCTTGGGAGAAGAGCAATGACAAATCTCGATAAAATAGTTAAGAGCAGAGACATCACACTGAGAACAAAGGTCCGCATAGTTAAAGCAATGGTGTTCCCTGTAGTAACATATGGCTGTGAGAGCTGGACCATAAGGAAGGCTGAGCGAAGGAAGATCGATGCTTTGGAACTGTGGTGTTGGAGGAAAATTCTGAGAGTGCCTTGGACTGTCAAAAGATCAAACCAGTCCATCCTCCAGGAAATAAAGCCAGACTGCTCACTTGAGGGAACGATATTAAAGGCAAAACTGAAATACTTTGGCCACATAATGAGAAGACAGGACACCCTGGAGAAGATGCTGATGCTCGGGAGAGTGGAGGGCAAAAGGAAGAGGGGCCGACCAAGGGCAAGGTGGATGGATGATATTCTAGAGGTGACGGACTTGTCCCTGAGGGAGCTGGGGGTGTTGACGACCGACAGGAAGCTCTGGCGTGGGCTGGTCCATGAAGTCACGAAGAGTCGGAAGCGACTAAACGAATAAACAACAACATTCTTCTACAGTAGAAGGAGTGGGACTCTACTGCAAAGACGGACAGAAGCTCTGATCCTGCTCAGCATCATTTCTGTCACCATCTTGACCTGTCCCAAATTCCCTTTCTCCCCTGGAGAGAATATGAAAAGTAGATGATGGATGCACTAAATGTTCCTTAGATCCTAACAAGAACATCTTTTCCCACCTGGGGCTGCCTCTTTAAGCTCAACAAGCAATTGAGCTGTCCAAGAAATAGTTATTGTGGCAGTCAGACTGGAGAGGGGCCAACAGACCAGTCAGTCATACTGAGAGTTAATGCAAAGGATGAAAGACAGAGCCAAAAACCTGATTAAACATAACAGAGCAAGGAGGCCTAATGCTAGGCAAAGACAGCCATACTTTATAGCTCTACCTATCCAGGCTGCACAATGGCCCATTAACCCAAACAAATCTTATTGGTGGTTCTGCTGGCACCTAATCTCAGTTACTAGGTCAAAAATCAGCAGTTTTGGAAATACAGGAGCCCCCAAGTTGGGGTAACCTTTGACCCTTTGCAACAGAAAAATATTGGAAGGACATGGCATGGTTGCTCTAATCAGTCCATGTTTGGAACCAGTGTTAGTAAAGCAGAGATTTGCTATTTTAGTTGTCCTTTCTCTTGAACTCTTACTCTTCATCAATCAACATTAACTCTCTCTGTGTTAGTTGACTATGTCAACTAAACCCTTTTTGGGGTACAGAGCACATAACCTCTCTCCAGTGATCTGGTTAAGCACGTTGTGAGAATGGGAGAACAGTGTTTTGTGTGAATGCCAAAACCCAGTTGAACTACCCAGCCAATTAACGCTGAAGGATTTCGTTTTAGTTCTAAACAGAACTGGATGTTTTAATAGCTAAACCAACTCCCCGTAGTCAACAGTTTCTCCATGTTACATGAACTGTTTACTTGAGAGTTAACTGATACCCATGATGAAGATGACATGTTTGTGTGCACTTGGCATAACTGTGCAATCATTCACTTGGTTTTTTCCATATTCCGACTGATCCCTCCCTTAAATTAACATGGAGGCTGATCTCATGAGGTTTCAAAAGGCCCTTAAAATACTTTTCTTTTATGGTCTTTTTTGTAACTGGAAGAACTGTCCTTTTGGGTACAATACCAAGTACCATCTTAAATTATGGTAGTGTTTAGATAATGCTGGTTAGATAATGATTTTGTGTGGGGTGTGTGTATGTGTGCGTACTTTATATTACGTTGTTATTTTATTGCTATCTGCTTATGCTATGCTTTTACTGTGCTTAGGTATAAATACGTATGAAATAAAAAAATCTACTCCCTTCTGCAAGAGAGCTGCTGTGAAAATGGGTCTGTTCTAAGCATCCTGTACTGTATCTTTGCCCCATCACTTTTGACTATCATGGGCATGCAGAGGAGTGAAAAAGGTGTAGAAAGGAGTGATGGATGGACACAACCGTTCAACCTTGTCTGCAGTAACCCTGATCAAGTCACCACAGGCAAATAAATATATAGTCAGGAAATGGGAAGGAAAGATTTCTTCTTCCAGCCTCCTTTGAAACATTGCTGCTAGATGACTGAGTAATCTTGAATCATGTGAAGTCAGTACATGGAGAGGGGTCAGCTGGCTGAGACAAGGGCATCACTGGAAGACCCAAGTTGTATGAACATGGCTATTGTGAGGTCCCCATTATGCAATGGGACATACGCATCTTTGGTTTAAGTATGATCCCAGCCCTACGTCTTCTATCAAGTAATGGCAAAATACAAAGTTAGGTTAAAAGAACTAAGTTAAACTTTTGCTCCAACACTTTAGGGCAGTGTTTCTCAGTGCTGGCTAGGGACTTCTGGGAACTGTAGCCCACCCATCTTAAAGTTGCTGAGACTGAGAAGCACTGCTATAGGAAATGGATTGACTTGTTTTTCTTTTTGCTATGCTCTGAAAGCCAAACGTTCCCATTTAACAATTCTCTGACCTGGAAAGTCTGGATTAAGACAGACCATAAACTAACTTCATTCTCTCTTTGAAATTCAATAGGCTGAGGCCAAGGTGGGACAGTTTTGAAAAACCTAAATGAAATGGCTTTTTTCTTAAGCTGTTTTGAAATTATTATTCTTTCTGTTACTTAAGAATGGTGAGAAAGCTGGCAGTTCTTGAAAGACTGGACGGCCTGAATTTCCTCGCATGCTCTCCAAATGAGTTAACCTAGCTATATTGTTGCATGATTGTATCGTAATTGTATGGTCACAGGGAGGAAGGTGAAGGGAAGGAAAAAAGAGGATTGCTTGTCACTGGATAGAAACCTAAGTCTTGCAGCACTAATGTGAAAGGAGGTAGGGAGGGGATTATTCAAAAATGAAGCAACGAGTAAGTCTGCCTCACTGTTTCATGTTATGCAGGAATTCTCTGCCGAAATGTGCTTTGCAATGCCTTAAAAGCTTGCCTTCTCAGTGAAAAGCTTCTGTTTTTCTGTTTCAGACTGAGGGTGCTTGAGAATTTCTTCTGAAATTTTCTTGGAGGGGCTTGTTCATGAGCTTGGCTGAAGGTTGGAGATGCCAGAGAGGATGCTGTGGCCTGTGACACATCTTCCCATTTGTAACAGTATGTGGGAAAGACCTTGGGAGACAGGGCGAAGAGATGCTGCCAAGGGAATGGTCTGGTAAGAGACATCTGAGCCTGCAGCTGGATAGTGGGTGGGGCAAGAGGGGTCAGAAGGGACCGTCCCTGATTTCTTGGGCTGTAAAGGAGATGGTGGGGGAGAGATTGTACTTTCAGACTTGCAAGATTGATGTTGGCCTTGTGGGATAAACAAGATAGGAATCACAACAAGTTGAGCTAATTCTACTTTATTGTAAAGCTAAAGTGACAGAATCTTGCTAGTCTGAATGTACAATTCTCCCCCTCCCCCATCTCCTTTACAGCCCGAGAAACTAGGGACAGTGTCTCCTGAGCCTCTTGCCCCACCCACTATCCAGCTGCAGGCTCAGCTGTCTCTTCTCTGACCATTCCCTTGGCAGCATCTCTTGGCCCAGTCAGGTCTTTCCCACACACATTATTCTGTGACTCTCTGGCTGTTCCCACTTCCCAAGCTGGAAAACTCCCAAGAGGGGACTTCTCTTCTGATGACTCCTCTTGTGACTTAATGGAAGCTTAAGGGATGTGTGGGAACCTAGGGAGGCTTGTTGGAGAGATGAGTGCCCAGTGAAAGGCAGGACATTTGCCCATGTTCCTTGGCCACTTGTTCACTAAACAGATGCAAGAGCACTCCACTTCATCTATGAGAATATCGGTGAAGTTCCCATATCCTTTGAAATAAATTTTGAAAGCAAATCTAAAAGAAATCATATCATGTCTCCAAGAAAGTTGAACACTCCCACAAGCTGCTTTGCCTTCTCTAAATCCCTGGCAGCCCCCTGAAACCAAGTTCATGAATATTCAGCGTTTCCCCCCTCTCCACATTTGATTCTCTTGACATGCTATTGATTCACTTTATTTTCCCAACAATTTCCTGACAGGCTTCCTGATGTAGATTACGATAATACTTTGATATTCATCGTGGGTCTGCTGTTGCAAGGCATGTCAAATTGAGAGCCTCAGCCAAAGAGAATGAGGCGGATTTCCCTTGGAAACTAGAAGCTAGAATTGGAGATAACTCATGCTCTATGTTGCACCACAAAAGCCCACTAGAGAAAGATCTCCTATATCCCTGACAGAGCCAGAGGAGGAGGAGGTTGCAAATTGCCAATATCTTGGTCCCAATATCTGGAGAGATGGCAAATGCAAGAAAGGAGGGGACTAACAGGTGGATCTACCAAAGTTGACTCCAGATTTATTGGCTTGGGGGCCCTCAACGTCCCTTTCTGATAGCAGCAGTGGGTTGGTAGATGGGTCAGTTTTTATTTTTCCTTAATTTCTCATCATGCAAATCTTTTATGATTCCTCCTCCCCCGGCTTCTCATTTCTGGAGAATCTTTTGAGTTCAGTTTTGTTTACTCTTTTAAACAGTTCACACCCAATCTTTTATATATATATTCTCAGGTTTATTTCTCTAAACAGATTTTTTTTTCTTTTCGTCCATCTAATGCACTCTCATATGTTATTTTCATAAATAAATGCATTTTGTGCAGACTCTTCCCTAATCACTTTTTTTAGTAAACGGTCCTGAATAATTCAGATGGCTTCAAATGTGGAATGATTGCCAAGATTTGCTTTGTGTATTGGTTCATCATGTATCAAATTCTATACTGGCACTTAGAATTCCATCCACTGAGACATGAGAAATGTGGGTTGGCCCATAGCTGTTTAGGGAGCTTTCTACAAAATGTCATCTGGTGGGTCTTCTCCTACACTGACTGTAGTGCTTAGTCCCATGATAGCTATCCATGGAAAAGGGTGCTGAATGCCGGAATAGAAAGCAGGAAGGGTTTTATAGAATCAGACCAAAGGCCTTTCTTGGTCATCCTCTTTCCCATTGTGCCAAAGCTGTCCCCAGACATTTGCTGCTCAAGGTGAAGAACAAGAAGATGATTCTCCATACTATGTATGAAACAGCTGACTAGCATGGTCTTTAACACTGCTTATGGATAATGTTCTTCAGCATGCCTGGAAACAGCAAGAAACTTAGGAAGTATAGGGGTGGTCAACTGCAACATAGACCCCTCCTCTACACTGTTATTTCCACCTCCCAGAACTTGCTATCTGGGACAGCTGCTTTCCTGGGCCTTATAGCAGAACTAGACACACCCACGATTAAGCGAATGACAGGAAGAGCACAGGTGTGTTAGCCATGTTCTGCTGGCTGCTCCCAGTAACTGGATTTCACTGATGTGTTGATACAAAGTCTGAACCAGTGCTCACATATCTTTGAAAGAGATGATTTAATTGCAAACCTATCATTGTTCTGGTCACATTTTAATGAATGAGTTTAGCCTTCCAAAACATATTATTTGTCCGGTCTTTCATGAAGTCTCATAAATGAGCACCAAAAGTTAAACATAAGATGTCCTTCACCCCTTTCTCTTCTAAAGCCTAGTTTCATATCAGCACACCCCCCACCCCCTGCCACATCACGCAACTGTATTGGGAATAGCTACAGACTGAATAACAAGCACAATGACCTATGGAAGGGACAAACATACTATCGGCTACGTTAACTGCTAAAGAGCAATCTATGAGCCTTGACTTTGAATTAATTATCTCATTAACCACAGCCATTTGGACCTGATCTCAGTAAGAAGGTCAGGAATCAGGAGGCAAGTGGCCACAAGTCAGAAAGAATTTCCAGAGTGGCTGTGAGCTCAGAGTATATGTTTTAGAGCACTTTGGAGAGGAGAGGGGCTTTGTTGTGTTGTGTTTTGCAAAAAAAAGGTCAGAGGCTGGGAAAATAATGTGAGCAGGTTTCTTTAAGGCAGCTTGAAATGCCACTGCCCTGACACAGCACTCAGAGAAAATGCTTTTTCCTGGTGCCACATCATGAGACAGGCATGAAAAATCTCTTTTCTGGTGGTTCATCCAGGACATGGAACATCTCGACTCTGCAATAAGGTCACCAGATTAAGGCCAAGCTGAGATGCTTCTCCTTGTCTCATCTGGTTTTAAGATAGTAAAGGTGTGCAGAAATCACTTGCATTCTTTTGAAGGGAAGGAAAAAGAAATATACATTCTGGAAGAAATATGTTGTGTGCGGCTAGGACCCTTCCTGGTATTTTGAGGACTGGAAGCTATAATTTCCCCTGGCCCCCCAGGCAGTAGGAAACTGTTTCTTCAATCTGAGGGATCTCCTATTTGACTTTTTTTTGCTTGTTGTATTTTATATAAACCCAGTTTCTGGCAGATCCCAGCAGTTGACATCATTAAATCAAACAGCTGTATAAAACAGATTACAAACGAACAATGTATAAACAAATAAATAATTGTTTTCTTTCCTCGGGCAAAAATGCAGTCGTCAGAACATCTACTACAGGACCATGAAATTAGCAGTAATGGTGGTGTAAGCCATAGAAGCAAAAAAAACATTAAGGAACCCTTACGGCAAGTTGCCAATTTTTCAGACTGAGGACATTTGGGTTATCTTTACTTGAGGTGTGCAGTATGGGTTTAGAAGCTCTGAAGACATCTGGCCTTATTTCTTTCTTTATTTGTAAAATTCCTCTATTCTCCTGAAACCAGACAGGCTCTTGGTGGCTTACAGAAACGAAGTGGTAAACACAAGATGTACAGCTGCAGATATGGATTTATTTTTTAAAATTTTCTCAGAACTGGCTTTTCTTTCAGGGTAGTGTTAATTCAATATTTCTTTTTTATTGGTAGGTTTTAATGTCTTTCTTTCTGATTGAAGGGTTCGATTGATTGATTGATTGATTGATTAATTCAATTTGTATGCCCTCTCCCCACAATGCAAAACAACTTTGGGGAGTTCAGAACAAATTTAAACACCATCCAAAAAACATCAACCTCGAAACCGAACGTAGAGCAGCCAAAGACCAACATTCATCTCCATAAAACTTCTCTTAAAACATCTTTGAGATTCAGAGTTGGTAGCTCATTGTCTGTGGGAACAGCCAGGTCCTCAGTGCCTTTCAAAAGGCCGACATGGTTGGGACCATCCAAATTTCAGGAAGTAGGGAGTTCCACAAAGTAGGCATTTTATCTGAGAAGGCACACTTCCTGGTCTCATCAGATGGCATTGCTTAATAGAAGGAATTGGAGCATGCCAGCTCTTTTGGATCTGGTGGGGTGGGCAGAATTAATAGGGGACAGGCATTCTAGCAGCCAATGCATCTCTGGAAATCAATTCAGCTTAGAAAACCAAGATAAAAATATTGAGTAACAATAATGTCTATTGTTGTTTCAATAGGCACAACAATAATGTGCCTATTGAAAAAGCAAAGGGGGGGGGGCAGAGCTAGTAAGCAAACCGCCCCCCCCCCTTCCAAACCTGTGTGAAGTATTTTCCTTGACCATCAATGACTGAAAAAGGAAAAGAAAATAGTAAGAAAATTAAAGGATAAGCTTCAAGTCAGCAACATTCTGGACATCGATGCTATTTTTAAACAGAAATGTGTATTTAAACAGCCATTAAATCAAAACCGTTCCAGATGTTTGTAGCTACCAAAGCCCTCTATTGGAATTATTAGGAATAACTTCTTCACTGCCCACTTTGCTGAGTTTTGAGTATTGTGCCAAACGGTTTCCTTTATGACTCTGAGGTGGAAATGAAAACGTATATGTGAAAGCCTAAAATATTTCATATGTACACAAACTCACAGATATGCTTTTTGCTTGATTGAAAAGGGAATTTTCCAGGCCTGCCAGAGTCCTGTAATAGGTTTCTAATGTTCTTACCTGCTGGTGTAAGTTGCATCCGTTTATTTTAAAATGCATGGTTTATATAATATGCTTTTTATACATAGTACTTTAATTTCATTGGCAGCAAGACATGACATGGAAGGGTAGGCATTCAGTGAGATGGTTCAGTAAAATTTCCTGCCAGTTAAGTGTGCGAAACATTGCAGCCTTGATTTGTAGATATATGTTGATATTCTTGCACACCCAAATTTAAGCAAGTAAAATCCCCTTTTTCTCCCCTCCTCCTCCTCGTCCTCTCCCCGCCCCCTGCCCCCAGTAGCCTAAGAAAAGATTTTGGACACAGTAGCAAATACACATGCTTAAGTTTTCATTGAATAGATTGTGTTTGACGAAAACAGCCTACACTAGCTTTTGGTAGCAAACCAACAGTATTTCAGGTTTTTCAAATACAAATCACTTCTTATTCTTCCACCTTTACCTCATCTTTCTTCATTGCAGCCTCCAAATCTGAAGTCAAGGAGACTTTTCATTCTTCCAAAACAATGGGGAATCAGAAAATTCCCTCCACTTCTAGGTTGTAGACATCTACCAGAAGTGTCATGGTGCATTTAGAATAATTTCAGACCCAAAACCTTCATGGTGGTATCTCTCTTTAGATAATGTGATTGACTTCACTCTGGAGATGGGTTGGAGGGTGGAATCTGCCCATTCAGCAGAAGGATGTCTTATCCTGCCTATACTGTCCTGTTGTGTAGATTCCATTCTGCTGTAATTTGAATTAAGAGGAGGGTTGGGGTGAAATCCAATGAGCCACAGCAGGATATTAGTGAGCATACTTCTAATACCTCCCATGCAAAAAGGAATGTTTTCTAGTGCTGCCACAAATGAGAGATCTCTCCAATATATTGTGACACTTGCAAAACACATTAGAGCCATACAAGCAGGGTTGGGCAAATCCGTATTCTGGTCCATGTCAATTTTGCAGTGTTCATCCTAAAGTCTGTGCCACCATATTTCCTCCTACAAACCAAAATGCAAATATTCTGATTTAAATATATATTTCAGTATGTATTCTTGGAAAGACTATTCATTACTTTTCCATCCTAAACAAGCATCCTTAAGCATTTTAAATTAATTTTATTAAGACTTTGGACAAGAACTATATCAGAACATGTGACAAATGAAAATGTCAGTCCCTAGCCCCACATTCTTCTCCTCCTGCTGCTCCTTCTCCTTCTCCTTCTCCTCCTCCTTCTCCTTCTCCTCCTCCTTCTCCTCCTCCTCCTCCTCCTCCTCCTCCTCCTCCTCCTCCTCCTCCTCCTCCTCCTCCTCCTCCTCCTCCTTCTCCTTCTCCTCCTCCTTCTCCTTCTCCTTCTCCTCCTCCTCCTCCTCCTCCTCCTCCTCCTCCTCCTCCTCCTCCTCCTCCTCCTCCTCCTCCTTCTCCTGTTCCTTCTCCTTCTCCTTCTCCTGCTCCTTCTCCTGCTCCTTCTCCTCCTTCTCTTTAAGAATGGCTTGAAGTTCTTCAAGGAGGACTGCCTTAAACATTCATCCTTATCAGGAGGTGTTCAGAACCTAACGTATAAGAACAGAAAGCCTTCGTCAAGAATGAGATTTTGCTCTGGTTAGAATGTTTTTCTACTCTGTAAAAAAATATTTATTTATTTATCAAATTTTTATCACCGCCCTTCTCTCCCACATGGGGGACCCTGGGCGGTTCACAATAAAAACAATTTAAAATTTCAGTAAAATCATAAATACGACCAATAATCAGTCAGCATAAAATGCAATGAAATCCAAGCCATGGCGGATCTAATTCAAACCATAAGGGAATAAAACCGGTCCCCGCAGAACTGGGGGATCTCTCTCTCTCTCTCTCTTTTTTGCTACTGGTCTTTTCAAGTGGATCACATCTATACCATGAAAAATTGGGTGAAATTCTGGATGTTTTTAAATTCTCAGACTCAGGTACAAAACTAGACTCCAGTTCCTTGGCAGTAGTAATCCTTGATCCTTGAAACCAGCAGATGGTGCTGGAAAGCATGATATAAAATTCTATTGCCAGTGGTGAGCAGAGTTTTACTATGACTAAAAGTTTCTAATGCAATTCCTGAGCTGAAACAAATGTTTGTAAGATTAAGCTTTCCTTTGGACTGGAAGACTACTTTACTGGCAGTGTTTCCAGCCTTCACATGTTAAAATGTACCATCCGCTGGTTTTCTTAATCCACAACGTGGATCCACGAAGTGCCAGTTTAACCTGAGATTGCTGCTGACTTCATCCAATGACGGTGAACACATCTGATTCCAAAATACATCCTTGTTCACACTGATCAGGGGGGAACAAAAAGAGGTGATAACAACTATAAATAATATCTGCAGCCAAAGCTTAATTTTTTTAATACAGAGCAGGGAAGAATATGTTTTTAAAACCATGCAAATATATTGTGGTCTGTTAATTTAACAGTTCTACACAGTGTAAATATTCACCCAAGGATGTTGATAAGATAACTGCATAAAAAAGTATAATACTGTATGCTTCCACTGATCTTCTTTGTTTGTTTGAAATCTCGTCTTTTAAAGATACGTTAAGAGTTGAAAGAAAGGCAAGGGTGAAAATGCAAATCTTTTCAACTGTAGATTGGATCATTCCAAGATTTTCAATTTGGCTGTATTAGTCTGTGACAAGTGCCATGCTTTTTAATGCATGCCATAAGAGAAACCTTTCTCATAGTAAACAAGAAGTGATCTGTGTGCGTTTGCAGGAACTGGCTAAGGAGATTTGTATACAGTGTTGTTTCAAGAAATAGATTCAGGGCTCCAAAAAAGGAAAACAGTGTACATTAAACAGATCCAAGGCAGAAAAAAATCTAGTTGCTGAAATCTTCAGCCAGGATGGAATAAATGGGAACCTGCCAAGATGGGAAACAATTCCTTGCATCAGATCAGAAGGAAATTGGTTGATTAGTGCCTTTCCTATGGGTAACTTCTAAATGTTATATCTTCAGACATGGAAGCATGCCTGTGTGTGTTGTCGTTTACTCTTTTTAAAAACCTTTTTCTGATTTTTTTTTTTCAATTTGAAGAAATAAACTGAAGTGCAGAAGCTGACATCCCACTAAAGTAGACAAACCTTCTTAGGAAACTACCCTGCAAATCTCACTGTTCAAACTGTAATAAATTAGGAATAAATAAAAGAGTTTTATTGCCCCTACATAAACAATATGCAAAATCGAAGAGTTTTTTTTAGGAGGGGGAGTGGGGACAGACAACGAACTGAAGGACTGTTCCTGGAGCAAGTACAAATGATCACCAAGAGTCTTGCTTTACAAAATGTATGAAGGAGGCCTTTTAAAAGCAGATTGTCTGAAAGCGAGTAGTAAAATGATAAAATAAAGGCTAAAATTGTTGCTTAAAGGAATCGAAAAAAACATGGGAATGACAACCTCTCTTTTCATTTAGTTTATTTTTATGAAAAGCAAAATCCTGACTAATAGCACACACAAAATAATAAAGTGTGGGGTTTGAACCTTTTGTTTAGTCTACAGATATTTATGGAAATGAAATTTAATGGAACACTTTGATTTAATTTGAAATGAAAACTGCACAACATTGTGCAACGTACTGTAGGTATGGAAAAAATGTTCTCTCTCTCTCTCTCTCTCTCTCTCAATACATACTTCTTTTATCCCTTGCTTAAGATGTGGTTTAGAGCTTGTGTGTGTATGTATATGTGTGTTTTAGGGCAGATTAATGATTGAAAATGACTAATACATTTTATGACACATTGATATAGTAACTATATTTATTTGGTAATACCACAGACTTCCTTAACTCATTTTTTATTAAGGAAAGCAGTGCTTTGCGTTTACTGTGCTCTTGATAATCTGGGAAGCCCAGAAGACAAAGGAAATGTAGAACATAAAACTAGATAAGAAAACAGTTTTTCCTTTAAAATGCATATTAGTTGCTAAAGGAAGGTAATAAATTCTGCACAAACTATTTTATGCGCCCACATCCCCACCCTAAATTTTTATAGAACTGGAACTATTTTCCACTTGCAAATGATGCTTTTAATGCTAGCTAGGTGTTTACCAGGTTCACTGTCCCAGTTAAAAATGCATCCTAATCTCTGAAGTCGTATGCCAAAGCAAATGTTCAGAAATGAAACATTTTGAAAACGGTTGCAGCGAAGGCCTATTGAAATATTTGTGAAGAAAAAGATGTGCAACAGAATGCAAATGGAGAATGGAATTACAAGTTGGCATTAGAACGATTTTTAATCAAAAGGAATTGAATGCAACTTTTTCTCAATTATTTAAAATCATCTTTATTTTTCTTAAAGATAACGATGACAGCAAATGTTTCTAATATAAAATGAACATTAAAAAAAAACTTTCTAAGATTTTGTTGTTATATTTTATGGAATGAATTAATCAGCTTTTCTGGTGAAAATTTATGCCTTCAGTTTATATCCGAAAGTAAATGACAGGGGAGAATGTATAATCTTATACCATGTCCATATTTCCAACTTTTCAACCTTAAAAAATGCACAGAAAATAAGTTTTTAAAATGGTGTATTTAAATAAGCAAGATGCTTCTCTTAGAATTAGAGGAGGATGCCCTCCTATTTCATAATTTAATTTGGATTGTTATTAAATCATCCTGATTATTGGGTCATAGTCCACTGATGGAGGGTAGAATACTGTTCTAATAAAGCAGAAACAGCAGCCTAATTACTCAGGGAGATGAAGCTACATTGGCAGAACTACCTTCTTAAATTTCTGAAAGATTTTGTCAAATCTTCTCAATGAGTAAGATGTATAAATGTTGGCAATATAATGGAACTGGAGAGGGGGGCAAACTGCATTATTCTTAAATTAATACCCAACTCAAAGCACAGTTGTTTGGGAGTCAAATCCAGTTTCTTTCAATGCAACTTGTTTCCAAGGTAAGACTATATTACATTACAACCTCATCGTGTGGGGTGTGCATGCGCATGAGCATATATAAAAATGTCTCTATATTTTCAATCTTCCAGACAAGGTAGATTGTTGTTCTTGATGGGGACACATCAAAATTAAAATGTCAAGGAAGCATGGAAAATGCAGGTTAATAAAGATTTGTTTGTTTGTTTTGCAAGGTTTTACAAATGTATTTCCTAGGGATTCTTGAGTAATTGTGTAGGCTGTCAATTGTGTGAGAGACAGAAATATGGATGATATAATTCACCTCCAACTGAAATTGCTGTTTTGCAGTGAGCTCAGTTTGCATAGGTTTTGCCTTGGCCCTTTTCCTTCCACCTATACACAGACAATGTCCCACTCTATCCATTAAGCCATGCATTTAACTGAATTTGTTAATAATTACTTTGCATACTCATTACATGTTATGCTATCATGCCTGCAATTAAATATTATTGAAACACAAAGAGTCTGGATTTTGAGGGAGGATTTAACACCATAGATTTACTTGCATACTTAAACTTATATTTTTTAAGAAGCAAATCTTTTATCAGAATCTGCCATTTTGTTGTTTCTGATGGCTGATAATAGTTCTGCATAGACATCCTGCTTACTAGATAGTGGACAGTCAGATCAACACTGTTCCCTGCATAAACCAGGAAATAAAACATTTTAATTACGTACTCTAAGCTACTGTACATGCATCTGTGTTTTGAACTAAAATGAAATTTCATACATAGTCTGATTTTTACATATATCACTCCCTGATCTATCTGCACTAAGCATGTCTCGGAGTATACAAGTCAGTGTCCGGATGTTTTCTTTATGAGGATGACAGTGTAAAAGATTAAGCTGTTATTAACAAGACAAAATATTTATAATGTGTATATTATGAAGTAGAAGAGGGCAAAAACTGGGTTTAAGTTAGCCTCCTCTTAGTGATCTGTGTTTAAAGCAGCCTGGAGAGATTAACTCTATTTTCATTTCAGCTGAAGTTTTACAATTCAACCCTGCGCTGTCTCTATTTTTAATGTAAGTGGATTACATTCTTTCAATTTTTTTTGGCTGCACTGACAAAAATGGGCCATATTATGAGGTATGGTGAGTTCATTGTCCCCCAGTCTATTAAATACATAAAACCATAAGAAGCCTCTTACGTTCAACTCATGCTAGAGAGAAGATGATAGATTAATATTTGATCATGCAGAAGTGCTCCTTAATCAGATTGACTGATTTCTCGACCGAGTGTTTCTGCAATTATCATAATTGTTATGCTAAATATATTTGTCTTTATATCTGGCTTTGAACGTAATCTTTTCTTCCCTACCCCTCCACCCCTCTGCAAGACAACCCCTCCCTGCAGTATTGAGATTCCTGCACAAGACCCAATTAATATTAAGATGGCAATCCCCAATGAGTTTGCAGGAGGCAGCAGTTGAGGCCATTCTGTAACATCCTTAAATACGAGCTCCTTCAGTGATCAAGAGCATCCAAGGGAGATATACAATTCAATAATCTCCTTTCTCAGGCAAGTCAAGGGTTCAGCGATATAAGAGCGAAATCAAAGGAACACATCAGAAGGAAAATGACTCGTACAGTCTTGTAGCGTCTCTATTAAAATGCAAAAGTTATGGATTTTTGTTAAGGATGATGGGAACCTTTTCTGATCCATTGATTTCTTTTGATAGTTTGATGATTTCTCAGAGATTATCTTAAAAGCTTAAGGGGGGAAAGAGGCCTCATCAAAAGGATATCTTACATGACAGGTGCATACGCCTTCAGTATGCATCGCTACTGAACACGTTGCACAGATTTTTCTACTACTGCTCAGGTGAAAGTTATCAGAAACCATATTTTAAGGAAATTTATTCTTTGCCTTCCCCCTCCAAGAAAGTAAGAAAGAAAAAAAATCAGAGCCCACTTTTTGGAAGTTTCTCTAGATTTTTTCTGCTGCCACAAATTAGTCAGGAACTGAAAGATGTTGCACTTAATTTTTCTAAATTTATGGTGTAGCTACAGGATCTTTGCCTGCTTCTGAACAGTTTAAGAAACCAAATGTATTTAAAGCAGAAGTGCCTATTTACAAAGATGCTTCTCTTTTCTAATGCTTCTTGGAATGACCATGCAAACATGGTTACTTATTTCCTATTCTGGGAAATATTGGGGGGTGGGGGGTGGGGAAGAAGCCTTCTGATCTTTATAAAGTCCAGAAATGCTAAGGTCTGCATTCTTGGAGTTTTAATATAAAAAAGTGCAAACTCTATCCATCTCTGTAACAGACATTTTTCTAGGAAAGGACAAGTGCAAGGTAAGGATAAATCAGACTTTATTCCTGCCAATATATATCCTATTGGGAATTACTGATTACTTCAGTAATCAGCAGTATATCAAGATAAAACAAGAAACAAATAATAAAATAAATAGGAAAAGAAGCACCCAAATTTTCTCCCAGGAAGATTTAAACAGAATGCTTTATCATCCTTACTCCGTCATCTTCATTCCAACATCAAGGATCACCATCCAAGCCCACTATTTTTGTGGCCTGGTGTTCTCTGTATTCATTTACTCTATAGTTGTCAGTACTCTGCTGCTGAAAAGGATAGGAGAATGTCCGTGTGTTTTAGGTAAGGACACATTCCAAAAATGTAATTTTTCCTACCAACTGTGACAAACTGTTTAAAATATATCTCAGCAGATGCAGGGTATGAAATAACAGATTTCAGTGTAATGGCCATGCACATACACTGATATACAAAAATATCTGCCATGGCTTTCATTTCAGTTAGTTCTAGGAGCAGTTGAGAATTAATTCCTCTCAATTTTTTATATTTTTTTCCAAAATTCACATGTTTCTTCGCATTTGAAAATAACTGGTTGGATTGCTGCATCCAAGCAGAAAAAGTTTTGAGTGATAAGTTTGGAAAAGTCTAGCTTTGATATCCTAATCAGCCAAATAAGTATTTCTACCCCCCCCCCCTTTTTTTTTTAACATGTTGCTCAGAGTTATCAGCTACATGGCCTTTTTCCCATGCTGGGAATATCAGTGCCTGTTGAACATTGCCAAATTTAATTGGGTTCTTTTTTCTAAAACTACTTCCCAAAATTTGCAAGGTCCTTCATTCATGAAATAGAAAGAAACAAAGTTTTAAAAAAAAACTGGGAACAAATAATAAAAGAAACTTGACAGATTCTTCCTCAGGTCTTCCTGACATGAGCACTACGCTTACTGTACGTTGGATAGGGTTGATCTTTGTGAGAGTCTTGATAGTCAACTGAATCTTGAAGAATTCACAAATGTTTATATAAGTACAGTACATATTATTTCTGGTTGGGCTTCAGGCCTGGGGGCCATGTGGTTGCTCTTCGTGATGAGCTATGAGTTGATAGGGGTGAGATCCTTTGGTCCTGCTAGAAGATCCTGCTAGATCTTTCAGATCATTGGGCCACCTGCAAGAGTTGGAATTGGGGCACTGTTTTACACTGGGTCCACTTCTTTTTGAGTAGGCAGTTCTGATCAGTGTAGTTGGAGGAGAAGTTGAGCCTTAAGCAATCCAGTGTGGGGCAACCCAGAACTCAGCCCAATTTCGTATTCTGTTCAACATAGCCATGAAATCACTGGGAAAGTTTTTTTTATTAATAACATTTAGTTACTTTTATTGCTGCTGCTGCTGATGGTGATGATGATGATGAAGATGAATATGGAAATCTTATTGTGTGCTTTGTAAGCTGTCTAAAAAGAAAAGTGTCATTATAAATAATTGTTAATTAATTAATTAATGAGACATCTCCACCAAGGCGGAAAACTGAAAAAAAATGCAGTGATTTACTGAGCAGCAGAAAACAGGGAATATCACTGGTAAACAGAGATTCTAGAGCAGACACAGCTTGCTTTATACTTACAGTATTACCACATAACAGCCACTACCACTAGTTTTCCTGGCCGGAGATGACAACCTGCAATCAGATATTGGTTTCCTGTCATTTTCATGCAGATTGAAGGATCATCTTGATTTTTTTAGAAGGCAGGTTGATTAACAAAACTCTCTCTCTCATTCAAGTGATTGTGCAGGTCTCTGTGAGAATCTGTGAAACAGCAGGGCCAACATTATCTTCTTTATATGTATAAATGAAGTATCAACCACATTTTGGAGGGGAATTGAACGTCTGGTTTTATCCCTCTGCCCAGTAACACATCATTGAAAGTACATAGGTGCCATCTGCCATAATTACTTGTGATGTAGCAGAATTCACACAACTTTTCTTCAAAGGAGCCCTTCAGTGAAACTTTGAAACAAAGGACCTATTTTGACAATTTGAGATTTGCACAGCTCTAGTTGTCTCAACAGCAAGGCAACACTCTGCTTCACATAAAATGCTAAGGGATAATCTAGTTTACCTAGTTTAGTGTGGGATGTAAACTGACCCATTATGGCTTAGTATTAAGTATGAACTGGACTAATTTGTGGGAAACATTGTAAACTTTCTAAAGTTCTAAACTTTTCCCAGAGTTGGTTCAGGTATGATTTTCCAAAAAGGAAAAGAAAACAACTCTGTGCGTTCCTTGATATGTCTGGACACACAATCAAAATAAGAAATTCAGCATAAATTGGAATATATCTCAAGAGTGGGGAAGACTGGACCCAAGCAAATTATATTCTTGCTCCAGCTTCTTTCCAGTGGTCAGTTTTGATGAACAATCTCTAGTCTTTCTAATCTCCTTTTTTAAATGTTTTTTTTATTTTAAACCTAGACTGGATTTTGTCAACTAGATTCAAGAGACTATCCTCTGTAAAAGATATATGACTAGAGGCCTCTTGTCTACAATTTTCATAAATTCCCTTCATCAGACTTATATCTATGCCCTTTTGCGCTGATATTCAAGAAAATAACCACTTATTTGGTTAAAATCCAGTGGAAGCACCAGTACACAAAGGTGATTGCTCTGTAATCGTAGACGTACCCATATAAATGTGGGCATGTTACATCCCCACCAGAATCTTTTGATAGTAATTATGGTGCCAAAGCGTCCCGTTGGCACAATTATACCAAGGCACTAATTAGTAGCAGTAAGATTAGAATCCCTACATGTTAAATCTGTAGCAGCAACGCTGAGTGAAGGGTTTAAAACAGTTTCAAAACATTGTATTGTCTTTATTACAGTCTTTATATTTCCGTAAAGAAGGGTTTTCTATAAAATGCACTTTAAATAATCTGGTCCTGTCACTAAAAATAGGGAAGGAAGAAAGTAATCGCATAAAAAATTGTGCCCAGTGACTTTTCTATTGAGAACCTTTTATAACCAAAGTGGCAAAAATTGTGAACTTCATAGGCAGTGGCATACAGTTGGATTTATTTGATTTACCCTTTTTTCTTTTCTTTATCTCAGATGGTCAAAACTTTTATGTAAGTTCTCTGTAAGAGCCCTGATGAAGACAAAAACATTTGGTTGTTCTCGTGGTTGCCAGGAATTAAGACAACAGATATCTTAACCTAATGATTGGTGAATCTCGTATTGATGGGGCTCTAATCTATAATACTATTACCCAATTGGGAACAGGCTGTGTGCCTGCTAACATGGCAAGTGACAAGGTGCAACAACTTGTCTTCTCCTGGGCTTAGAGTTCGACATCTGAGAAACCATGATCTTTACATTAGATTTCTGGGTCAGAATTCTTCATGGCTAAACAGCAAAAGAACCCTTCTTCGGAGGAGGTCAACCACTACATATGGTATATTGAGAAACAGACATAGAGATGCCAGAAATTTCACTGTGAGGCTTGATCCACCGTGGGGTTGGGGGCCAGTCACAAGTCACACTGTGAAAGCAAAGTGCCAGCAAAAGCCAGGTATTTGCAGATTCATGTTCAAACAGCTTCAAAAGTAAAAGCTACCTAGGTAGGGAATAGATCCTTATTTTGAGGAGGAATTCTTCCTGAAGGAAGAGGAAAGCCAAGTGTGGCCCACCTCTGTAAGAGAATTTGCGTATCCCTAATCTTTATAAAGTATGTGGATTTCCATAGTTCCTTCATTACCCAGCTTGATCTGTGAAACTGCTTCTCACAACCCTGCCTTTTCTTGAGTGGACAATCTCATGGTGCGGTGGCCAACGATGTGTGTGGATTCCCTCTCCCTCTGTTACAAATTTCTGTCTCTCTGCAGCCACCTTAGTTAACCTCACTTCCTGTTTTGGGGAAAAAAACACACACTAGGCTTTCCCACATGATATCTTCCATTGAGATATTCTTAAAGCTTATCTCAAAAGCCTGGAAGATTGCTATATGCTACTATCGATAGTACCTTGAAAATTCAGGCTATTCACACAGATCCTCTGGATGCTTTGTAATTACAGTAAATACAGAGGCCCGAGCAACCCAAGTATGAAAATTTTACCAAAATATTCTTCCTTGGGAGAAACAAACAAAGATGAACACAATTTATTTTCTATCACTTTGAATGACAGTGGTAAACAAACAAAATATCAAAGCCCCTTTTTGGTACCGCATCAATTTTTATTGCTTAGTTTCATTGCATTAGATTACTTCTACTTGATTGTTTCCCTTTGCAATTTTCATATAGGAAAGTCACAATTCTTCTTTTGAATGGCAACTTTCCCCAAACTTCTTTTATGCATTATAATTTTAAAGAATCTGAAAAAAGTCAAAGTATATTTTTCTTGTTGGTGAAGAACTATTAAATGTATATTAGCTTGGTTGTTTTTATTTAATGGAAACAAATAACTGTTAATCTTGTTGGAAGGTTAAGTGGGTTTACTCTGTAAAGGGCAAATCCCAAATGAATGTTTCCTTTAAAACAAATCAAAACAAAAAATAGCATTCGCCTCTGACAGATGGCCTCTGTCTGCATCTTTCTGTAGACAGATACCGTGTCTTCTTACACATTTATGAAAGTTGTAGATATACATATTGATGTTTATGCTCCAACAAAAGATGAGGATGATCAAGCAGTAAATTAGCCAGAATGAGTGGATTAGATTTCTGATCTGAGACAGATGGTTGGTTTAATAAAGGGATATATCCTTCAGAAGACTGTTTACATGCAAAAGTTATGAGTGCATTGCACAAAATAGCTAGACTCTGAAACTCAAACCACACAAGATAGGGACAGAGTCATGTTCTGGATTCATACTAAACTATAGTTTGTTTAGTAAACTGTGGTTAAAACACAAGCAACTTTGGGGTTTTAATTTTAACCATGATTTGTCTAACCATAGTTTATCTTAGCTTTAACTGTGGTTTGTCTAATAATAGTTAAACAAACCATAATTATCTAGCTATCACATAATGCTAAGGTTTCCAAGCAACAGTGGCAGGGTTCACTCATTATGCTAACTCCAGATCAAATTACAATGATGGCTTCATGCCATGTGGGAATCCAGCCATTGTTCATTGTTCCGGCCATATGGGAATCCAGCCTGCGATTCTTTTTCTGATTGTTGGGATGGAGGCTAATTCCTTGATCAGAATGACATTCAGTTTCATCCTAGAAATTATATCATTTAGTTTTGATCCAAACTTTTATAAGACATGGCTTCATCTTCAATTTATTGACAGATAAAGCAGGAGCTTGGTGGTAGAATTTACAAAACAAAAGGGAGATTGTGGAGAAGCTTCTATTTCCCTGGGTGGTCTTTGATATCTGATTGAGCCCCACCAGCTGAAATGATCTACACATCCTTGTAGGTATCATAACAACCAAGCAGGATAAACAGGCTGGCTGAGAATTAAGAGATTTGAAGTCTAACATATCTGGAGGATACCAGGCTAAGGAAAACTGTTCTCCAGGGTTTCAGGGTTATAGCTCATTGTAGATCTACAGCCCACTCTGCAGGCAGAAAATCCAAGTTTCAGTTATTGACATCTCCAGTTTGATAATTACAGTAAAGTTCCTGGACAGTAGAGAACCCAAATAGTTAAGTAACAGGAATTAAGAGTTTCTAGAAATCTTCTAGAAGTCTATGTTCCCCAGGGTACAGCACCCTGTCCATGGAATTTCTTCCTAGAGAAATTTGGTTAATATTGCTTGAGTGTTCCTATTAGATGTTACAGATTTTATTAATGATTCTACTGGGATTCTGTCTTCTGCACTTTAATTATCTGAGTAATTATCTTTAAAATATTTTTGTCTATTTTAAATTTTCCATCATCCTCTTTGGCACTTTATATTGCAAACATTACTTAATACATACTCGAAGCTAACATAATATTTCACCTGAACTTGGTTTGGGCCTAAGAATTTGCATTGCTATAGCACAAAGGAGAATTGTATGGCCCTAGCTAGAATCTTAAGCCCATGTTGTCTCAGTACTGTCCTTCCTGCCTGCCTGCCTGCCTGCCTGCCTGTACTAGACCATATATTAAAAGGTTTGATGGCACACCTTAAATCCTAAAACTTTCTGCTAGTCAATATAAAACAAAGTTTCATTAGATGAAGCAATGGTCTGATTAAGTAGAAATTTGGAGGGAGAACCTCTGAAGTCGAAAGGAAAGAGTAGAACAACCATAATTTTGGGGATCTTTAATTCCAGACCAGAATTCCTTTTAAGATCAATTAATTCCTTCTTTTTCAGTATCCCATGACTGATTAGTGGGGTGGAAGCTAATTCCATGATCCTATACCATTTATCTTTGATCCAAACTTTTATAAATACCCAGAAATGGGGGGGGGGATCACTAAATCAGAAAATCAGTATGCAGTTTGCTATCCTATTGCACAATTTTCATAAAAATCAAGTATTTTCATCCCCAAATGATCTGAACTAGCTTCTGTAATCCTCCTGGTTAAACATTTTATTTTATTTTTATTTTACTGCTCACTCTGTATGCTACATTTAAAGTAATAATATCATTATAATCTTAGTCAAACAGCCATATACCATATTTAGTGGTGATTTGTCACACTAAAATTATTCATAGGTGTCTCCACTAAGTCTCTTTTATATTTTATGTGCATTTCCATACTGTGTTTTTCTGGCAATACACTTTGCAAGATTTCATAGATTTACTGTGTCTGCTCTTTTTTTTTATGACTGACATAGCAATAACCCGATTGCAAAGATATTTATGCTGTTTGTGGCTTAGTGAGATAATTAAAGGATATAAATTAATCAAGTGCAATTAATTAGAAACTTTATGTTCACAGCAGTCCTTCTTTGCATGTATAATTTATATTTATTGATTTCCTAGCTTTCATTAGCCTATGAGATAAGAGCAAAAAATGCATTAAGGACAAAAATGTACAATTAGCATAAGGGTGAACCCTGGCATAATTGATTGATCAGCACATGTTTGGGGGCAAATATAAAGCTCTGTTAACTGTCATAAATAGTTACAATTGATGAGTAAAACTTCACCACATATCTCTCAGTTGATTAATGATGATGGGTATGCATGTACGTGTGGGGGGATGTGGATGGGTGTTTTAAAGAGTCCTTTTAATGGGAAGCTGATAGCTTAGTGGAATTTACATCTTAATCAGTGTATTTATGATGGAGGCAACTGTAAGAAATTAATTGGGAAAGGAGAAAGTACACATTTGTAAGGGATCTAAGGGGAAAATGGTACATGGCAAGCACCACAAAATAGAAGGTAGGCCTGTGCAAGGTGACTTATATTTGCTTTCAAGGTGACTTATATTTGCTTAGCTGAAACCTTCCTTTCTCACCCATGCACTGCCCTCTCCATTCCTTCATAATTACTTAAAAGATGGGCCCATCATTTCTGGAGCAAATGTCTGGAGCACTGCATTCTTTTTATGCCTGTGGTTTGCCCAGTGTTACTCTTCAAGCTTCTTCAGAAACTTCAGGATGAATTGGGCAAGAAATCAAAATGTCCAAATAAATGAAATTAGCAGGGGTTTCTGCAAGGGGTTTAAAAGATAAGGCTAACTATTAATGCCCACTCTAGCTAATCCACTGACATCCATGGATAAATCTGGTTATGGCAGCAATGCTGCTGATGAGCTCCATGACTTCAACATCTGTTCTTAGGTTGATTAAGAAAGGGGTTACCTTCTCACCTATGAATCAGATATCTAGAAAATCTCCAACCTGCTTTTTCCATCTTCAAACATTTGTTTTTCTTTAAAGATGTGTTTATCAGTTCAATAACCTGAAAGAATGCGAATAGAGTGATTGTAGGTTTAAGAGTCATTCTTTGCCTATAAAGCAAACCATAACCAAGATGATAAGGGGACTAATGAGGAATGACTAATGGTGGGTATCTTTAAACTGGGGAAGGAAAACATGAAAATTGCCTTCAGTATTAGAAAAGTTGTCATAGAGAACACAGGGAAGAATTATTCAGATTGTTGCAAAAGACAGGAATTAAATTACAAGGAAGAGTCTGATTGGACATCAGGAAAAAATTGCTAATAGTAAGGGCTGTTCACCAATGGAACAGATGATTATACTGTCTTGGCAGTTGGTGGACTGTCCTTCATTGAAAGTGTTAAGCAGGGACTATATGACTAGTAGTGGAGTTCTCAACAGGGGCAATTGGACTAGATGATCTGCAAGCTCCTTTCAAACTGCTACATTCTTTAGTTTCACAATGGCAAGACAGGACAAGAATCTTATCTTCTAGGAATTCCAGTGGACCTGACAGATAAGTGATGGGCTTTTCATAGCCTCAAGATCACATCTAGCCCAAAATCCTCCTCCTCCTTCCTTCCCCTGGAGCTTCGTCTGACTGTGCCATTGAATTTTGGTCACACAAAAGCTAATAAAGAGTGGTTCAATGTTATTCAAAATCAAAGTTGGAACGTGTGTATCTCTTGGGGGGGGGGGAGATAGACTGGGTGTCATGACATCACATCCCAACATCAGATGCAATTATATAAGGTATAGGGGTTGTTTTATGATGTCACAATGAAAGTTTTGTTTGTCCTCCATTGTTTCCTTCCTCACCTTCCCCACCCCCCACAGACACCTTTGAGTAGAAATACATGAAAACAATACTGGATGAAAATAGGCTTACCCCAATTTTAAAAAGCAAAGAACCCTCCCTTACAAAAGAAAACCCACGGGGGGGGAGGAGGAAATTATATAAGATGGCCTATCCCCTGTGAGTTAATACTCTACTTACTGTATTCCTCAGTTCCTCCCCCTAAAAATGAACTGCAGACCTAGATAGATAGATAGATAGATAGATAGATAGATAGATAGATAGATAGATAGATAGATAGATAGATAGATAGACAGACACACACCCCTCCAGAAGAAACTATTGTTAGAAAGTGAAAAATGTGGAGATGTTTACTTTCCAGCTTGGGATAATCCTATAATTCAGCAGTGTGAGCTGGTTTAACTGAAATAGTTTTGGGGATAATAAAATGTAAATTATTTCATTTATGAGTATTATATTTGGGCCTGGAGTAGGAGGCACCATTTGGATTTTGGGTACCAGGTCCTTGAATTGTTTCAGGCTGCCTCTGATTCCAGTGGTTTGTACCTCATTTCCAAGGATTTCTATGTTCGTATGAAAAAATGGCCAAGGAAGCCAAACATCAAAGGGGAGAAATATAATCAAATCTGCCTACATTTGTAAGCATGATCAGAGACATTGCTTCATACCAAGACTGTTTGCAACACCACTTAAAATGGGAGCGGAATGAAATATTGTGCATGTCAGCTACTGTAAAATATTTTAAATAAATGTTTCCTTGCTTCTCAGTTTACAGCGGAAATGAATTTGATTCCTAGGTTATTCAGCAAATAAGGAGACCCTATTGTACGCAGAATGATACCCTTGTGTTGGATGTGATATATTCTGCTGTCATCTTGAGAGAAAAATGAAAATTACCAGCTAAGAAGGTTTCTGTATTATTGTAATATGAGTGAATGCAGTTACCTCCATCATAAATACACTGATTAAGATGTAAATTTCACTAAGCTATTAGCTTCCCATTAAGAGGACTCTTTAACACACAGACACACACACACACACACACACAGATACACACACAGACACAACACATATTTTCTGTTTTAGCTTTAAAGTGATTTCTTTCTGCATTCTCAGTTTTCATATTTTCAAGCCTCTGAGGGCAATCTAAGGAAGATTGACTGTTGGTTAGTCCAATTGGTCATGTTAGGGATTCTCTTATGTCCTCAAGGAATTTGTCCAATTTCCTTTCCAAGCCACCTACATTTGTGCCTCTCTCACATCTTGTAGCAATGAATCCATAGTTTTGTTGTGTTCTGAGTGAAGTATTTCCCTTTGCCCTTTCAGCATCATTACATAACTCCAAATTTCATTACAGCATCCTGTTTGAAAACATGTTTCCCAAATTGGAAAAAAAAAATCTGTGCTTGTCAACAATATAGCCTATACATTCCAGTCTACTGTTAACTGAAAAGGCAGAGGGCTCATGTGATGGATCCAAATGCCATTTCTCTCGTTGAACATTATATAATGTACATTTACATTTCATGAAAGCAGGGGCCACCATTAGGATTTCCATCTTAGGGCAATTAATCTTTTGAAAGTCCTCCACTATATTATGGAGCAAATTCGTGAAAGTGAACTATTTTATCAAAAATCAACTTTTTTGGAGTCCCCAGTACTTTCTGAGCTTGGTTGTTTGCTTGGAGATGTTTTATTACCCAACTAGGTAACATCATCAGTGCGAGGGAGTGTGGGGTTTTGCTCCCTATTTATATACAGTAGCTTGACCTGCCAGTGTTGGTGGGAGTATGGTTTTCTCCTTGGTAGTGTCTTGATTAGGGTGTTGTTTTCTGCTTGATTGTTTGTCTGGTGTTAATCCCTGCTTATCTGGGTGTTGGGGAGGATGTGTCCTGGTCTTTTTGTTTCCTTCTTAGCTTTTTGTTGTCTCTTTTGAATGGTGTGTAAATATGGTTTATTTCTTGTGTCTGTTAATGGCTGATTTGTCTGAATGCCTGGCCATTCAAAATAGCTACCGCAAAGTATTAGCTCAGCAATATTCCAGGCACATGGCCAGTGTCAGATGACTTAGATTTGCTTTGATAAAAAGCTCCACACCTCTGAGGTGACAATTTTCTTTATCTAGGCAAAGCAGTGGCCCCATTGACCACAATGAAACACTTCACTTTACCTCACAGCATCCTGATAATTTTATTTCTCTTCCTCATAGCCTGTTCCAGCACCTACAAAAGCTAGAAGCAGCTTCTACTGCACCTGCACAGCAGCATTGTCCAAATTTTGCTAGCTCCAGAAGGGACTGTGGGAAAATAGATCGACCAGAAGAGATGGTGGAACAGATAAGCAATTCAGGAGAAGAACTAGGAGGGCATGTCATTTTGCAAACCATCTTAGCAAGGATGCTTCACTCAAACCTGAATCTCAGCTAAGCATCCACACAAAGATCTGGAGTCCTATCAGCTACCAAAAGGTCATGGTGTCCCTTTCTGGTTCCTGCATCAGTAAGAATTCCCAATTCAACGAAATACACACTGGAAATATTCCCCTCCTGAAACAAAATGTAATTGTCATATGCTCATTAGAGAGAATGGCTCCATGGAAAAAGAAGTTACTGTTTTTTTTTTCTTTTAAGCAAAATATTTGCCTGAAACTTCCTGTAACCCAATTTACCATTCTTAAATTGCACCTGTTCTCTGTGGCCATTATCTAATCTTCTCTTAGAAGTTTGCCCTCTCTAGTAAACCCTTTGATGTTCAGATCAACTGGATTTTTATGGCCTCCCAGTTATATACAGTACCTTCTTTTGCAATAGTTAATGCTATAATGTACCTCACATTTCCCCCCTTGGCTCTATGCTAAGGGATGGATGACAAATTGTTTAGCAGATTAAAGAACTATCCCACCATAGACTGCCTGTCCCAAGCCCTAAACATCTGCTCTCCTGGGGACTTCTTCTGCATTTCTTAAAATGCACAGCCGCAAATAATTATGCTGAACTGACTTATTTTTACACTGTCTATACCACTTTTCAGCTGGAAGATCCTTGCAGTTTACAACAAAAATCCAACCCAGTACCTTAATGCCATACAGCAACACACAACAGTCAAGAATATATTTAAAAGCAGCAGATTAAGAAACTCTTTAAAACTGAACAGTGTGGCCAGGAAGAATGAAAAAGTGTTTGTGAATGTGAGAAGAGAACAGATTGTAGACAGGCCTATTTGGGAGTAAAATTTCAGGAAACTTACCCACAAAATAACTTCATGTTGGTTACAAAAGAGAGAGAAAGAGAGAGAGGGAGATGGATGGATGGATGGACAGACAGACAGGGTAGACTTTAAAAAATGTATTTGAAAAAAAATAAGCTGATGATCAGTTATGCTGGTGATCAGAGGTTTCACACATCTGTCTTTTCTGATTTAGACCCAAGGGGGAAAAAAAATCCCTACCAGAAATTAGGATTAGGGTTGGATGGAACATAATTACCATGTTTAAATCTCTTCTTTAGATAGGTGTCCAATTTTACTATAAATGCAGCACCATTCTCTAAAGCAGTAGGCCATCTGATACCCCTTGCTCTCCAGAAGGGATACCCCAAATTTCACTGATCCTAGCAAATGTGGCCCATGGCAAGGGATTGTGGGATTCATAATTCAGCACAGATGGTAGGCACCAGGTGTTTACCTCTTCTGTACATATAACACTTGTGGGTCCTAATATGAGGTTAAATCCTCATACACATTTGTTTACTTGGAAGTGAGTTTAGCTATAATATTGCTCATGTTGGCTTTTAATAATAGGTGGAAAATATTAAAAAGCAGCTAATCTTCCTCAGATACAGTAGCTCTCTTCCCCATCCCAGGAAGAGGACATGTTGGAAGAGGACATGGAGGCCAATGGCAAGAATTCAGATCAAAACATCCCTGGGAGGTGGCTGCCAAGCCTGTCTTTGAAGGTGTCTAGACAGCCAATCACCCCACTTCATATCCAGGCCCTTTGATGGTTTTTTAGTAGCCCTGCTATTTTATGCTATGATGCAGTTGTTGACTGTCTTGGAGTAATAGCTCTATCTGGATGGTTTACCTTGTGCTAACTTTTTGGTGGAAGACCAAGATATTTTTACTTTTCCAGTGTTTTATTGTTAATTCTATCTGTGCTGGGATGGAGCCTTTTAATTAATCTTATTTTTGTTCTCTAGCACCTGCTTTAAATCTTTAGCTTCTTGTTTCCTTACATATGCCTTGTCAGCTGTTATTAGCATACGTTTTATGCAGCTGTTTTATTTTTATTTTTTTATTTTTAGATTACTCATTTTAAAATATTTTGTAACCCACCCAGGGGAACATATGTGTTTTGAAGAGCAGCAAAATAAATAAACAAGCAAACAACAACAACAACAACAACAAATAAATCTTTTGTTTCTACTTTTTCTTATTGTGCAGGTATGGTAACATACTGTACATTTATTAGGAGAAGCAAAGTCTTGAAAATGCCCCTTCCATCCACTTCTGGCTCTGAAAACTTTTATATGGAAGTACCTAAAAGCCAGCTGTGCTGAGAGACTCTTCTTTAGCACTGAAACTTTTTGTTCTCCAGTACTTTTCAGATGAGCAGGGAATGGAAAATTCATGGAAGAGAAAAAGGTAAAACTGCTATCACAACCTGGTCCTTGAATTACACTAAATGGTTGTTTGTTTAACCATGGTTTGTTGAATAAGCCACAACTGACTTGATTCACAAACCACATTCAGCTATGAATGAGAGTTGGCAAAGCAATGCCTAGGTTCATTCCACATACTAATCCCAAATCAAACAAAACCTATTAACATCCCGTGTGAAGCTCGTAGTAAGAACTACATTCCAGATTGGAAACAATGGCAGATCAAGGGAAACACGGTAATATTGGAAAGGGTGATACAGATCCTGAAAGTTTCCCCAGGGGATTTGAACCTCCCTGAGTTCCTCTGAGTTGGAAGTCATAACAAAGTCTTGGTTATTCTTAAAAATAAGCCTCCAAGCACAAAGAAATTGAAACGTGATAGGAATTGCATTTTGTTCTACAATCTGTACAAATATCTATCATGCTGTATGGCATCAATGGTAGATGCTAAAGGGGTGAGGAAAGTTCATGGAAAGCTTGGGATCCTGTCATGAAGCTTTAAGATAATAGCATGAGCTGAGGCAACATGGACATGGACAAGTTATGGACTAAGCATCTAAACCAGATTTGTGTCCTTACTTTAACAGTACTATAGCTGCTGCAAAGCTGACCTATGCTGAGTTAAAACATCTGTCCACCTAGCTAAGTGTTGTCTGCTTAGGTGCTCAGAAGTTCTCAAGACCCCGTAAGATTGAACTTGAGGCCTTGTCCATGCAAGGTATGGGCTCCACCATTAAGCCATGGTTCTTCTTCACTTTTTAATCATGCTATGGGTCCAAACTGTCAGTAAATGCTAGAAGAAAGAGAACAGCTCTAATGGAATCTTGAGTTCTTAGGAATGTGGTTTTATATGCTTATGAGCTTGGTATTTTACTCAGGTTCAATTGTGTCTTTTGGCTTGAGGCTTTATGATTTTTATTTTATTTTTTAACTTTTAATCACACTGTGGATGATTTAAGATTTTCCTGTTATCTGTCATGTCAACCCCTGAGAGTCATTGGGTTATCAGTGGGATATGAATGCAATAAATAAATAAAATAGGATGGACTAGTTGAGTAGGGTTGTTTGAGGACATGGCCCCAGAACTGAACTAAATGAAACTTTCTGAAATGTATCATTTGACAAACATAGTTCCAATGAATTTAGGCTAAAATAAATGCTTTGTTCAAGGCAAAACAAGCCTTGTGTTCAGGCTCTGCAATGTGCTTGCTTGATGCTATAATGCAAGTGTTGTATGCATAGCAACTTTATCTGAGCATGGGTTGGCTTAAGCATGAAATAAATTGTCAGTGCTGGACTCCTGCAATTATTTAAGCTAATACAGAGTGTCTCATTCCCAAAGAGTAAATCACAGTGGCTTCAGTACTATATTTTCCTTCTCGTACATAAGTAAACTGCACGATCAACTGGGAGGTTGAATCAATCTGCTATTTATTACCACGAAATGTGACACCTTATTTTAAGTGCCTTATTCCCTTATGATTTAGGCTGAGCACTGCATTATGTCCAAACAATATAGAAACCAGCTTTACTTAGTCGTGGTTTTTTTTTTCATGTTAGCTTTGAAGGATTTACACTGTAGAAAATGCTCAGGACCTTGATACATTATTCTAGAGGATGGAGACTGAAAACAACAAATGGAAAAGAACCAGGAAACGCAATTTAAAATATACTGTTCCCATAGATTCTACAGTCTCTTTTTCTCATTTTCTGGCCAGATGCAAGTAAAATGGGAACCACCATCAGCCAGTTGTTGCTTCCCAGGTGCTCCGTTAAGCCTGTTGCAGTTCAATATTTCTTTAAGACCATGTTTGCTAAAACAGTAATTACATCCTGTGGAATTTAGGACACTTTAATCACCTTAATATTCAGCAATTATATTTCTTACCAAAGCACCTGCCATCTAAGTTAATGATTCAGTATGATGCCCCTACCAAGTTTTTTAGTAAAGTTGTACACAGAGTAGCTCCTGGTTCCAGTTTTGGGTAAAAATAAAAAATTCAGGGAACATTTAAAAAAAACACTTGGAACTGTTCTTCCCATTTTTGCACCATTATATTTTCCTGGTTGTCACAAATGCTTGGTATTATTATTATTATTATTATTATTATTATTATTATTATTATTTTGTTCATGCACTCTTAACATGCTTTTGCCACGTGACCTGTTTTTCACTCATATTACCCATCACTATAAATAAGGGTCCAGGTGTGTTTCATCCTGGAGGGAGACATATGAAAAAGTGCTTAATGTAATTTATCAAGAGTTATGAAAGATCTCTGTGTCACCAGTAAGCAAATGCCTGATAAGGCAATAGCCTAGACCTTGTTCCAGTTCATGAAAAAACGGTCAGTCTCAGCAGTAATGGAAGGCTGGCGATAAATCTGATGCACATAAATTTGGATTTTATTGAAGTTTAAACTTAAGCCTTATTTCCCCTCCCTGAAAAAAAAGACCCAACAACCTTAAAAGCACTCTTGTAGGGATTTCTGGTTTCCTGAAAACAGCTAATATCTGCCACATTGGGGACAAAGGTAATGACCTTGGGATTAATTTCATTTTTACTGTGGTTTTGTCTACTCCAATTTTACCCTGATATATTCTACTTGAATTCCATCAACTAAGCTAAAAATATATATAGCAAGGTTAATATATACCAAGGTTAATACCAAGTTACAAATCTCTTGGGATATGGCAGTGAGATCAATATTAGAACTATTCAGCTGAAGTTACATTAAGTTATATTAACATACAGAGATGACTATATTAATGGCTCTTAGCCACAATGGCTCAAAATGGAATAGCACCTTCAGAGTCGGCCTGGCTTTCGAGCAAAGTGAGGCAGTCATCACAGGCAGCAGGTACCGGGGAGTGGCATCAAAACTCTCTGATTATTTCCCTATGTTGGCAAATAGAGAGGTTTAAGATATTCAGCCCATGTGCCAGTCCAGTCCATTGCCAGGGTTGAAGTAAAATTTGACCTGCTCTCCAGGCAGTTTCTGTAAGCGGACATGGGAAGGTGCATTCTCTTTTTTGTCATCACTGTCCTCTAGTTCAGGTAAGAGAACTTCCCCTGCATACCTGTTTTCATTTCATTTCATCTGATGGGAGAGAATTAGTTTTCAAGGCTGCTTGTAAAGAAGACCATTTCCATGAAAGTATCAAGGGTAGAGAGGAGCATTCTTGCATTTATTTCATTATGTGTTGGGTAAAGGGAGTGTGTGTGAAAGTTTTGGGCAATCCAAGACAAAATGTCAAGTGGGAACTCCTCTCATGGAGGTTTGAATTCAGCACCAGCCCTTGTTAGAGGATGTGTTCCCAAACATAAACAGAATGCTCAAGGATTACTGAGTAATTAAGTTGCAGAACATCCCATTAAGAAAATAAAATATGCTCATAATATTGTTGCCTTAGATTCAGAGTATAGGCTTAGCCCAGCTGTCAATAAACACTAGATCTGCAGCACAGAGACTCATTTAAGTAACAATAAGCTAAGAGAAAAACAGATGGAAGATCTGTTTTTCTCTTAGCTTATGGTTGGAAGATCCTTCCTCTTATCTAGCTCCAGATAGATAACCCTTCCTAGGTGCAAAGAGGATGTAATCACCAACACATTGCTACTTTCAACACAAAGGGCAAGTCCTATCCTTAAGAAATTGTTGGAGAGTTTTCTTTCTCTGTAGAAATGCAAAGAAGCCATCCATTCATTTTCTTTGCCCGCAGCTCCACCATCTGTGTCCTGGTACTGCAGAGACAGGACAGAGAATGTTATCTTCTTCAAGTTCCATACATAATTTTACTTGAAGCCTGAAGCCAGCCACCACTATTGGTGAAGAATTTCCTTTCTCCACTTCAAACTTTATCTTATAAAAGAACCGCTGGTTAATTTATGTTGGCAGTGCATTGAAGAAACAAGCTGGCTTGCATGACTGGGAAGAAAAGACAGCTCAGTGCTACTTATTATGAGTAATTTACACAGAGAAATTAGAACTTTTTTTTCAGGATAGTTTTTTATGCATTTATATGCTTATATAAGAAAGCCAGTTTGGTGCAGTGGTTAAGGCATCAGGCTAGAAACTGGGAGACCGTGAGTTCTAGTCCCACCTTGGACACAAAGCCAGCTGGGTGGCCTTGGGCCAGTCCCTCTCTCTCAGCCCTAGGAAGGAGGCAATGGCAAAACACTTCTGAAAAACCTTGCCAAGAAAACTTCAGGGACTTCTCCAGGTGGTTGACAGGAGTCAACACTGACTTGAAGGTACCAAATAAATAAAGAAATAAACAAACAAACAAATATTTTTTTTAAAAAAAGCGTCCTCATGCCAAAACACCGAGGGTGGTTTACAATGAATTTAAAAGGATGGTTTACAATCTAAATTACAAACAAAAGGGGAGGGAGAAGTGAAAACGAATAAACAGTGAGTCTGAGTCCAAATAAATAAATAAGCAGCCACTGCAGTTTGGTGGCTCTGCAATGAGGAAGAGAGAAGCAGTGGCTGAGACAGCACATGCTGGTGTCAGCAAGGAATGCAAGGCGGAGCAATATTGGGTGTGTCTTATGTATGATACTATGATACTTCGTACCCACTAAATTACATCCTGCTCTGACATGCAGTGGAAAATGCTTGCTTCTCTCCAGCACAGAAATACTGAAATTAAACAAATGCCAGTTCCCTCGCCCCACGCCACCCTGATTCTTCCATGGCTTTCTCCTGACCCTGCTTATTTTTGTTTTCAAGGCTGCCCCAGCTTGTCAGTGGGAGATCAAATGTGTCCGTTGATCCCCCCCGCCCCCAGAAGTGTCCATATATCCAGGCTAAACATAAATAGTTCTGCATTTAGGAAACAAAACCAGATACATTCACTTGAGAATGTGTGTCACTGAAATCAGTGTTATTTGCTTCTTTGCACAGGATTACAGCTGGGTGACCAAAAAAAAAATATGTTTCAGTATCAGAATGTCGACTTCAAGATACACTGATGGGATTTCATTTTAAAGTAAAGTATTAATGTGGACAGGCTCAAATTATCTACTTTGGACACATTATGTGAAGGCCTAGCTCTCTGGAAAAGCTCTAATGCTGGGGAAGGAGGAAGGAAAGAGAGGAAGAAGACAACCAGCAGCAAGGTGGATGGACTCAGTTACAGTGGTGATGGGGCACTGTTGGAAGACCTGAAAGACCAGGTTAGGGAAGTTCATCATGGAGAAAATCCATCTATGTGGTCGCTAGGAGTCAAAAACGACTTGATGGCACATAATCAATCATAATCATTAATGTGGAAAGAATAGAATTATGCGTTTTTTTTTAAAAAGTGTGGAAATTAATGTGTACCAGCTTTCATCATCCATAATCTTTTCCTCTATAAGTTTATTAATCTAAATGTGAAATCACGTTTCTTTATATACTAATTTAAACTTAGTCTCACAACATGATTATTTATAAGGAAAAAGGCTATTTAACTTGACAGTTGCTCATATTCTTTCTTTCTCCTCCCTTTGATTCTCCCCTCCCAATTTTTATAACACACACTATATTCCCCTATAAAGTACAGGAAAGCAAATGGCCTCCAGTTTGAACTTCTGCAATTAATCCATCCAAATACTATTTCTTTGGAAAGTCATTTTTAATTTCATTGCAGTCTGTTTTTGCATTCTCCCACACAATCTCCTGAACAACATTTGTATCAATGGGGAACGACATAAAGCAGGGCTTAACTAAGAGGGGAATGCTGTTTTACAGAACATGGAAATGCTGAAGGGATGGGTTTTTATGGCTGTTTGTATACAAGGTGTGTAGCATATCTAAAAAAAGGGAAGATGCAAAAATGCACCCTGACCTAATCTGTATCAGCTAGGTTTAACATTTTTCTTCCTACCCTTCCTGGAAAATATTCATATGCTGATATACTGGAAGAGACATATAAATTAGTCCCATAGGAAGACTGGCTTTGTCAAATCAAATCAAACTGTTTTATTATGATCATAGGTCAGAAAAATAAAATTTAAAATATAAATTACTGAACAAAATAAAAAGTTGAGGGTGTTAGTTGATCTCTGTGTGTGTGTTTGTGTGTGTTTGTGTGTGTATCTGTATTTAGTTAACATACGTGGCTTAAAAACAGAGCAGGGCTGGGGAGGGTGCAACATTTTCCTCTGATGCTAAATAGACATTGTAATTGAAAGTAAAAGTGCTCATTTCAAAAGGAAAGTAGATTCTTAAGTGATTCATTTTGACAGATGAGGAAAATCAACTTCCTAGCTCCTCACTGTAGAAAAAGATATTTATCAGAAGTTAGCTTCAATGGCTGGGCATTAAGCCAGCAGAGTGTTACACTATATAGCTAGATAGTATTTGCTAAGGCATACTGCTCTTAGATTATTAATCTGATTTGTTTTCTGATTTTGTCTGCTGAAAGACTGGAAAATACTAGCATCGGCCAAGCAGCTTGAATCACATTCAGGTAGCTGGTCCTTAGCTATCTATATAACTTTTAAAGGTTCAACTGTATCACATTAAGCTCTTGACAGCTCACTTTTCGATGTGGTTTGGTGTTGAGCTGTTGACATTTGGCAGGATTGCATTAAATAAGAGTGAAGAACAAGAATGGAGCGACAGTGGGAAGTGAAACACTCTGATTTCCATGCTTAACCCAACCCTGCACAAATTATTTATTTATTTATCTATCTATCAAATTTGTCACCGCCCATGTCCTCTGACCAGAGGGACTCTGGGTGGTTTACAATACAAAACAATAAATATACAATAAAATTCTAATAAAATCCCACTAAAACAATTTCTTAACTACCCCAGCTCATAAAATCCAGATGGCTGCGATCTCCTTCAGTCATTATGTAGGAGGGGCACTTCAAGGCACTAGCCAATCCCAAGCATGAGTGACCGTTCGAAGGGCCTCTTGCTCCAGGAAGGGGCGTAACCGGCGCACAGCACGGAGTTGCGCAAAGGCCCTTCTGGCCACGGCTGCCACCTGCTCTTCGAGCAGGAGTCGTGAGTCCATGAGGACCCCCAAGTTACGCACCGGGTCTGTCTGGAGCAGTGCAACCCCATCCAGCACTAAAGATGGCAAATTCCTGAGGACCGAGGGGCCATTAACCCACAGCCACTCCATCTTACCAGGGTTCAGCTGAATAATAAATGTTCATAGACTTCCTCTATGAGAGAATTGGAAAGACACATAAAAGGTCTTGAATTTTCTTTTTCCCTTCTTCTTTTGAGCAGAACTGCTGCAGAGCTGGAATAAGAGAACTTCTTACATAAGCTTTGCAGGGCTCAACAGGGCACTTAACTATACATGAGATTCACTCCGAGAAAATCTCAGGTGACGAGAGAAGAGCCTTCAGAGTATTAATCCTAATATAAAACATGCCCATATACTGACAAACATCTCCAAGCTTAAGTAATTAAATATCTTTTTGAAGACACTCTATGATAAGGAGATAGAGTCTTGAGCAGATTAAATTTCCACCCCATGTATCACCATTTAGTGTTGAACATATGCAGAGCCATTGCTCCGTTCTCTTCCCTGCTCCTCCTATGGACTCTCTATTATTATAGAGTGTCTCTTGAGGGTTCCTTTAAACCTTTATGGTACAGTGACTTTCTATATAAAAGAAAAGACGCCAGACGAATATTCCTCTCTGGATTCTCGTTTTATGTATATTCTACCTTATAAGCAGTTCTTTAATCCTATTATCTTACTTACTCTCCAAGAACATCCAGCCCTTAACAGAATGTAAATATCTAAATATTTACTGTAACGCCTTAGCATCAGTTTTAAATCTTCCTTCCTTCCTTCCTTCCTTCCTTCCTTCCTTCCTTCCTTCCTTCCTTCCTTCCTTTCTTTCTTTCTTTCTTTCTTTCTTTCTTTCTTTCTTTCTTTCTTTCTTATCTGTTAGCAATTTCATGTCAGAAAGCTAGGAAAGAGTCTGTCAGGGGACAGGTACATAACCTAAGCATTAAGCATCATCATCCCTTCCCCACCCCCACAAGTAAAGTTCTTAAAAGTGAATGAAGGAAGTGATAGCAAGAAGAAAACATGTCATTCTGTGGATGCTTCACCTTTGCCAGTAGATCTGAACATAAATTAAACAATTAAATAATTACATTACATTACCTTTAAAAAATAAAATAAAATAAAATAAGACCAGAGGTAGATAGTGCTGGGAGAACTAAAGGCTGTTATTTCATTTAAGGATGTGTCTTTGTGTGTGTGTATCCTCTATCCCATGAAAATAATAAAAAATACCTTAAGGGGGAGAAAAAGGCCAAACATCTCACCAAATCATATGAGTTGTTAATATTTTCATGAAATTTTAGAATATTTTTGCAGGGGCTACCCTGATTCTGAAGAAATGCTCAACCCTTCTTTGAAGAACAGGAACTGCAGGATACAAAACAGGAAATTAACCATTACATAAGCATGTAAGTATGTGAATTTTTCAGTGTTTATTTCTCTCACACTTCAGGATATATCAGAAGAGACTCCAAATCCACTTTTAAAAAAGGAAGATCTCATGAGCCCTGTCTCTGCTGCTGATGCATCTAATGTCTGTATGTGTAGGGTATATCAGATGGGCTACTATGAGCGTGTACCAGTGTTCACACACCCCCAGTCTCTACACAAGATACAGTCTACCACCTCTTCCCAACAACACCTCCCAAATGCCTAAGAGAAAATATGATGCTACTGGTCAGGCTACTTGATAACATCCTGACTCACCAAAAAATGTTTCTGCCCAGTGATTGAAAAAAAAAATTCTACTTTCACAGTGAGCAAATAGACTGAGGTTATCTCTTGTCAAACCTTAACTGAAACCATCACAGACCAGTATGCCCAGTGATTTTTTAGATATTTTCCAAAACTACCAAGTTATCAAACTCTAAAGTGATGCTTAAAAGACTGTCATGGTCTTGAAATCCTCTTGCCTTAATCTGATAATACTTAATTAAATACTATTGCAGTGCTGAGGTGGTACAGTTGCTTGGGAACTACTGAAGGAAACAAAATTCTGGGTCCATTTGGAAAGTTCATGACAATGAAATAAAAATCTTGAAAGGTTATTTTGCACTAGACAGGAGATGATCCTACTACTGCTCTGGATTCTATTTCTTTTGTTCAGTGAAGCATAAAGAAGCAGGTTAAAAGAAGGGGAAAGAGACCCTTTTCGGAATCTACAATTATTTTTAAAAGGCTTTCGTGATATTTTGTGGTTAGACCAGAATCCTCAATTCTCCGAGCAGATTTTCCAAGCTAGCCTAATAAAATGCTTGCTTGCTAACTCAAAATGACCTGATAGCATTTTCTTCCCAATACATATGCAGATTATGGGATTAGCTAGTCTGAAGGCGGTTTCCACTACATTTGAGACATCAGTCTTGTTTAGCTGGTTTGTTTCATGCCATGGACGATGGTGGTACACCAGCTGGACATCAGATTGCTATGATGACTGTTTCTGGTTTTGTTGTTCACTTTTAACCCTAGGGTATTTCTCAGTATAAGGTACTCAGAGTCTTCTAGGACTGGGGAGGGAGGGAGGGAGGAAGTCCAACAGCATCCTTCATTTCCTTCCCAACATTTTCTGCCTGAGCTTGTTTGCACACACAGACTGGAAATAAAGACATGCCTGTTCCAAGTATAAATATCTTCCAAACATTTGTTGTTGAAATTCATTGTTGAAGTTAGCATTTCTCATTTTTGCTCATATATATTTCATTCACTGGAGATTTCATGGGGGCAACCATGGGCCAAACCATACTCAACACTCATACACAAACTACGCTAGGGATATTATCAAAAAGGTTGTATGAATATTCACTTTGGAAATTTGATTTGAATGAAATCTGATCAATTTGCAGGTAAAATCTCCCAATCAGTATGGAGGGGCGAAACAAATTGGACACTTCTTCACTGATTCAGAAAAAATTGGTGCCAATTTAGAGATCTTGACAGCCTTTTCCATGTCCAAGCAACTCCTCATCCCACCTCAAATCAATTTGGCAGTCCAAATCAAAATTATTTGGATTTCTGAATTGAATTGCAAATCTGGATTGGAGTGGATCAGCTTTGTGGAAAAGATCACAAATGAAGCCCCACAGCCTCTATTCCATCACTGAATTGGGAAAAAGGGGGCTGATAGCCATGACGGTCTCAGCTTGTGCTGTTTCTCAAAACCCGGTTTTTTGCAATCTTATTTTACTTCTGCACAGCTGGTGTACAAATGGGTTTTTGCAAATCTTTGCCACTTCTGCCTTGATTTCAATCTTCGGTGTTTTGTTTATGTTGTGCCTAAATTTGAACATGTACTTGCAAAATAAAATCTCTCTCTCTTTCTGTCTCTTAGTACTGTGAGTGCCATATGTCTCTGGATCGTCTTCCAAAGACTTGTCTTAAGGCAGCATCTATTATGTAGCCAGAAAATGACTATTCATATTAATCTAATAAAAATCCCGCCATTCCCAGTTTGTGGATGCTATAAATCAAAACTGAATCCTTGATATTCAGGTATTTGGGTCTCAGATGGTCTGTTCCAGGTATCTCAAGATGTGTTGCTGCTATCGCTAAACTCAGATTTTCAATCCAAATCCTATTTTCTCCAAATCCCATTTGTTCCAGTGACAAAGAGGATGTTGTTGGCTTGCTGCCATTAGTTGTAACTGAAGAAAATGCAAGGACAAATCCATGAAAAAGGTGAGATCCATGGAAAGATTTTTGATGATGCCCTGTACATTCTTGGAACATTCACAGAGATGGGTTACGATAAATTCTGAAGAAGTCAAACTTCTTTCTCTGCTAATTGTGTTTTGGTCTCAAGAAGCAGTTAATTTTTGTAACTCTCTACTGGCTTCCCCAATAGTATAAAGAAGCTGGAGTGGAGATCTATCTATCTATCTATCTATCTATCTATCTATCTATCTATCTATCTATCTATCTATCTCTATCTCTATCTCTATCTCTATCTATCTATCATATCTATATCTATATCTATATCTATATCTATATCTATATCTATATCTATATCTATATCTATATCTATATCTATATCTATATCTATATCTATATCTATCTATGAGACTCTCCTGTAAAGAAAGCAGGAAACAATAACTGGTTGTCACAGAGAGCTGATGTCTACCTTTGATCAGCCAAATGAATGTTGCAGGCATTTCTTATAAAAAGGAGATTGCTTATCGATCTATATCAAAATATGCATGCTAATCCCAAGGTACAGAAAGTATTTCCAAGTGGAGTTAATAATCTGATTGCTGTCCTGTCTTGTGCAATTCACTGAACCTGGAGCTCTAATCAGTCCTGGGGTCTTGCAGTCAAATGCACTTTGCTTTTTAAATTTGGATCAGTGACACTGATTGAGGACTCCTTGTAAAGGGGTTGACAAATCAAATTGTTTGTTCCAGTGGTGTTTTGCCAGAGATCAAGTCCAAAGTAATAAGCAGTGAATTTGTTCATTACTAGTAGGGTGCAAAGAATGATAAAATTCACCTGCATCATTATCACGAGACATGGTATCAATAAAACAAAAAAATGAGATGGCTGGGAAGGGAGCAAAAAATAGGTGTTTGCTTGAATTTCTTATGCAATTGACAGTGCCAGAATTTATAAAATCATATTTAATATTGAAGTGATAACTATTTAACATGGAATGTTTCAAAAACCTTGATCAAACTGCTGAGAGCTGTAAAGGGAAACTGAGGGGAAAGAACCTTTTTTTATCCTTAGTTCTAATTATTTTATGATCTAGGAGGAAAAAAAATCCAGATATTGTACAGGTATGTAATTATCCTCTCTGATGGAATCACTAACAACATTAATTTGCAGCCTGAAGGCAAGAGGTGACATTTTTTATCTGCATGACATTCTGTGGTCATGGCTTTGGAAAAGAGACCCACATGAATCTGGCAACTGATGGCACCCACAGAGATGCCTTTTCCTTAAATCTCCCCACATACAGGGTTTAAGTTTATGGAATCATAAGCAAAAAGAATAATAAACTAGACATAAATGAAACCAGGGACAGGCAATTTGTTGGAATTTGGGCCATCAATTTTTTTTCCAAGGAGAGAGAGAGAGAGATTTTGCCAGAGGTCATAGAAATGATGCAGTGATGTTATTGGAGACATTGGGCTCAAATTTCCAGCCTGGTTTAAGGTTTGAAGGGTTTGGAAAGTGCCAAAATATTAAGTTTGTGCAGGTTGGCTCCAAAATGATTTGAAGATCATATTCCTTTTGGATCACCAGTTCAATGCAGTTAGGGAATGTGAATTGATTGGGAACACTGAATTTGATTTTTCTAATTGATTTGGGGCATGTGCCAAAGCTCTTCCAATCATCCAATCAATGCAGAGGCATCCTGCTTAATTGGATGATTTAGTTCAACTTTCAAATGAGATTTGGAAGGACAATTTGAATTGGCTTGGAAGAAATCTCTGAATGGAAATTACATGATGGAATAGGCTTAAAATTAACATTTTTGACTCATATTTTTTTAAAAAAAACAACTGAAAGAAATTTGCTACTGAAATTTTTTATTCTGATACCAGAGTTGGGCTGCTTGGACTTGGGAGGCTCAGGGAACTTCAGGAGAACTCAGGCCAGATGCTGTGAAGGAACTAGGCAACTTTAACTTCCTTTGTCTGAAACTTCAAGACAGATTCCCTTCTAATTTCTTAAACTTTTAATTCTCTAATTCTCAGCATGCTTTAAAGTTCCTTTAGAATTTCTTGGGATAGAGTTTCTTCCATAAATTGTTGGCAGTGACAGCCATTCTTGCCATCTTCCTTATTTTTTTTTTCTGTTACACCACTCTATCCCTTTACAACCTCCTTGGCTTGCCCCCATTACCTGAACTGAAAATGCACCACAGACAAAGTTCAAGGTATTATCTCTTGGAAATTAATGGACATGTGGAAAACCAGGGAGAGTGCTGGACGTAGCCTCATATTGGGAAGGACAGGTCAAACGCATGCTCACTTCTCAATCATTTCTAATTTTAGTTGATGCAAAAAAACCTTCCACATCTAATCCAGATAATTGCATTGAATTTTTTTCTCTCCTTTAAGAGGAAAAAATAGAATTTGATATCCATCAATCTGAATGAGAACAGTTGGATAACTGCAAAAAAAAAATCAGCACATTATTGTCATACATGGAGAGACACATTTATATTTTCTGGGTATGTACACACAAAAGATAAGTTCTTCTGGGAATTCAGCTACATCCCACCTACCCCTCCCCAATTCTTCTTCTATTAAAAAAAGAGATGGTGTTGGTGAAATATGTATACTCTTCAACCCTGCCAGAATCTGTTTCAAAACCACACCAGCCATCTGGCCCTCCAGAAGGCCTGCTGTTCTTTTCATGTTTGGAAGGATAGTTTGATAACAAACTTGTCTAATAAATATAGAGCTCAGAGACAACAGAGAAGTGCTGCTTGCTGTCTTCTGACATTTTTGATGTTTTCCTAATTTATAACATTAAATATGGTTCAAACAGATGGGCTTTAATATATTCTCCCATACAAACATGTGGCTTAACTTGTGTACAAGAACAGCTCACAGGCTCCCACTGATGTCATTTGGTTCATTCGCTTTAAGCCTTTGGAAGGAAGAATTTCACTGTTTGCAAGGACTTTGTTAATATACTGTAATTTCATTTCTTCTGTTTCCACTTAAAGAGCTGACATACAACTATTGGAACATAGAAAGTTGCCCTGTACTGAATCAGACTCTTGAGCCAGCTACATCTAACTCCGTATTATTAATACTGATGAATTGCCACTTTCCAAGTTTCAGGCAGGTAACCGTAGAAGACTGAGGACATGCCTGACTGGTTCTGCTGGACAGGGGGCATGCTCCCAAAACAAATAGGTGGATATAATGACCATCCAAATCCAATTCACTTATTACAATTTCAATTACTCTAAGCTGTTTGATCATGCCTCCTTCTGCTTCATTGAAAATTAGAATTTGTTGGCAACTTTTACAGCCTGTATGTAAGAATATGGCCCTATGTCTCCAGGTGATGCTTTTCATATATTGCTTCCTTCCCCCTGCCCCCTTCTTTCTGAAGATATTGACTTATTTTGTTCAGCAGTGCTTACTCCCTAGTAAGTAAGTTTTAGGATTGAAGCCATAAAGTTCAATCAGGGCTAAGTTACCTGAGAGTAAGACCGACATGCACTATTACAAATCCAAAACATAGGCTTTCTATAAGGATTTGCTTCCAGATGACAGCCTAAAGGTCTCTCATACCTATGGCCAAAAACTCACAGAATTATATATTTCTTTATCACAGGCAATGAGTCTCAGTATCTGTTGGGTGACAAGCAGGTTGTAGATGCTGTAGTAACTCTGCTCATATTTTATTTGTCCATTAACTTCCTGACTTGAGAGGAGTATGAAGGAACTGTGTCCACGGAACAATAATTCCAAATCTCTGATTACGTTTCAAGAAAGCTTAATTCTGCTTAAGTGTTAACCATACTGAAACAAAACCCACAAACACTTCTCAGGCTGTATTGAAGATATACTTTCATAGAACCATTAACTATCTTCATATTAATAGAAGTTCAGTAGGCAAGCAGAGAGGAGATTCCTTTGATTTGTTTAATGTTTTGAAACTATGGAAGAACATTTGTTTCAGAGAGGGTGGAAGAGTTATTTGTTATTTGCCCTAGAAGCATTTACCCAGAGTCAACAGAATTCCCAGTCAGTAAGTGTTGGGTGTGCGCACACACGCACACACACACACACACAAGTGGTAAATAAATCTGTTTAAGTAGGAGTGCATTAATTAGTGATAAGAAGTTTTGTTGGTTAATAGTCAATATTGTTGGCCTTTGGCTGGAGCAAAGAATCTGTCTGAGAAAATCAGGACTATATACTTCATATGCACTACTCTGTAGTTAACACAACTGTGCCAGCACAATCCAGACAGGTGACATCACACTCCAGAATGCCTGACATTGTTCACTGACACAGTCAGCTTTACCATTCGGCTGCCAAGGAGTAAAAGTCAACCATTTATATTTGCATTTCACCAGGGAAAAGCCTATCTTTTAATAGGGACATTTCCCACAAGGCTCAGGGGCTGCAATAAATCCTATTTGACATTGTCACTTTAGGGGAGGAGCATATTGATGGCTTCTAAATATTTCATGGAGGTTCAAACAGCTATGGTGTTTCTGGAGCTGTTTTCCCAAGGGTGTCATGGGAACACTTATTAGAGACATTTATTACACCACGAAAGGGATCAAATTTTCTCTCACCTTTGGTAGTGAAGTTCAGAAGTTCCCTTTCAGATACAACCAGAATGAACCTGAGAAATCTTTGAAAGATATGTTATGCACCCTGATGAGTCAGTCTTTGTCTCTTTTTTTCTCCTTGCATCTCAAGGCTGAACTTTCTTAATGAGCTTTCAGTAAAAGCCCCAGAAAGAACAGTGATTTTTAAACAGACTGAAAGAGAAGAATAGAAACCATCAAATAGGAGGAATACTTAAATTCATGTAAAACTTTGGTGAGCATCTAGTTTCTGCTGGGCAAATGGCCCATGTTTTAAAAAATAATCATATGAGTACTAAAATGCATGCAATGAACTCAGATTTATTTAGATATGCACATTGACATTAAGGACATAGGACTGAAGACAGTTAATGTACTATTCATGAATGTAAAAACTCCTACATACTGCTGGGATGGATGGTGGACCTATTATTATTAATTTTTTTTTTAAGAGATTCTCTTCCTTAAGCCAAAATTCAGGAAGTCAGGAGGGCAGTACAGAAATAATCTTCCAAGGGGAGTCCATTTGGATATCTTACTTAACAGTAATAATCAAAATTCAGGGAAGGCATTTCTCTGAGTTTGGGGTGATACTGAATTATAGAATTGTAGATTTAGAAGGATCATCTAGTCCAACCTTTTGTGATGGTGCAGGAAAACCATTTGAATAATCCTGGAGAGGTGGGTGGTTTATGAATGCCACTGAAGAAGACTAGAGAAAGTGGGACCCAGAGACATTTCCTTCAGACCTCTAACTCTCCCTGCCCCATCTGAGGTTATGTTTTGATAAAATTATTTAACTGAAAATGAATGCACAAACATAAGGTTGCCAGAAGGTGCTGGCAGATGCTAAATAGAGTGGCGGAAAGCAAGCTCACCTCTTCATCTGCAATAGCGGGAAAATTCTGCCTGTTCCAATGTACTTCCTGCTCATATTACTGCAATATACAGTATATTCCAGCAATGTGGAATATTCATGAATTACAGACTCTTTCTCTCTGTGTGTCTCTGTCTCTTTCTCTCTCTCCATACACACACACACACACAGCAGGGAAAGAATATAGCACCTGGATCAAAATGCTTAAATGTTGCTGTGAATAAAATGGAAGAAAGAAGAAAGAAGAAATTCAGAGACCGCTATTAATGTTGAGTCACCACTTGACCCTTATTTTGCCTTTCACTTATCCCCCAAAGCCCCACTATTTCAAAGAACTCCAATTCTAATCTCCAAACTAAATTCAACTGAACATACATCGTGGCAAACTTTCAACACAGCCTCACTGCTGTCAAAGGCCTTTTCTTGAAGAGTTTTCAACTCCTGCTAAAAGCTGTCTAAACTAATGTCCATCACTGTGTGTTGGAATTCATGGCAGTGGTTTCTAGAAAGTATTGTGTTAAATTCTTTGTTTTGTCTTAACCCCCCAATCAATGTCAGATCATTAAAATCCCTGCCTTAGATCCATTTTAAATGTATCAGCCACTGTGACGATCATTTTCCTCTAAAATAGAAAGCCTGTGGTGCATTATAGTTTTGGTTTCTTAATTGCTTAGATCATAAACACACAGACACACACACACAGAAGAAAAATGCTCGGATTCATATATTTCCTATATTCAAGATGTGCATTTGTGTCTGTGTGTGTGTGTGTGTGTGTTTGTGTGTGTGTGCGCCCCATCTATACATTTATTACATGCAAAATCTGTATAATTTCTGAGCTGGCTTGTAAAGCATCCTGTAGGTTTCATGTAACTCTTTAATTATGAACTGCAGGGGACACCACAGAGCAAATATTTAAGATGTCTAGACAGCCAGTCATCAGAGGGTAACCATTTAATTGGGTCAAGTTAATGCTGTTAGATCCTGTGAGTTCTGAGGAGAAGGGGAGATGTAGCATGACTTTAACTGCTCTACACTTTGAAGACTCAGATGGCATGTATACATTGTCTGATGGAATTTGCTTCTGTGTTGTAAAAGAATAAAAACAAACAAACAAACAAACAAATAAATAAATGGCTGGAACTTGAAACAGAACGATCCCTCTGTTATAAGCTGAGCTAAAACGTATTCTGTTGGCATAAGTTACCAATATTGATTCTTAAAATCCATCAACACCACTGAGTTCAAGTGGGTTCGCAAATCTACCTTTCAGGACACACTAGAATAAATCGATTCAGAAAGGGTTAAGCTAAATTTTCTAGAGGAGAATCCGTAGCATCACCAACTGTAATTCCTGGAATACTTTAAAGGATGGTAGGCCTAAGACAAATATGATCTATTTATTTATTTTGATTGCTATAGCCGCCCACCTCAACAAGTGACTCTGGGCAGCATACAATCATTTAAAAAAACATAAAACAACTAAAACAATAGGAAATAAATGTATATTGTCGCCGAGGAAACATATGTCATAGATGTTATTTTATTGATTGATTTGATTTCTATTATGATTATAATATAACAAGTTGCACAATATGCATTACATGACAGTGGAAGGACTATTTCTATGTCAGTCCTTCAAGGTAGTCCAGGTCAGGAAACTGAGTCTACAAGCCTGATTGGAACTATACTTTAGTGATCTAGGTTGTAGTAACAGAATCTTGAAAGTCTCCCTTTTATATCCCAGGGAATTAGGGTGGAATCAGTCTGAAGTTTTTTCTTATACCTTCCTCATTTCCCAGCCTTAAACCATGTTTTGTTTTTGTGACTGTCACTGCATGGTTTCCCCAAGGTCAGCTTTGTGGCTCTCTGCACTCTGCTCCTGAAAGTTGCCCCAACTGCTTTCATGTCTGGATAATAAGCTACCATCCAAAGGGCTTGTGTCAAGAGTTGTGATATTTGTTCAGGGTTCACACCCCATCAAGGAGAAGGAAATTCCTGACAAGAATTTCCTGGCTCTGCTCCTCCTGTCTTCTGCTTCATCTCCTTTTCCCAAACTCTTATGGTGTGATGGAGGAAAGCATTGTTTGTTTGTTCACTGGATCTTTGCAGGCAGTTATAGCAAGGATTAAGTCAAGAAGAAGGAGATGGAGCAAGAACTAAGACAATAGATTCACCCTTACAAAGGAGGACATTCAGGATGTCCAGAAGGTACAAACTCCAAAGCAGCTACTACCCAAAATTCATTCTGCCAAGCATGTGTTTTATTCCAAAGAGAAAACACAACCCTTCCTATAAGTTGTATTGTGTGATTCAGATGTTATTTAACTGTTGCATCTCAAAAGGCTGTCATATTGCCTACTTCCATGAACATTTTACAAAGTATCCTCTATAAATGGCCATGTCTAACTGCTGTAAATTTAAAAGGCAATATATGATTGCATGATCTCTTCTTTATCATTATTTAAAGAAAACCATAATTGTCTTGAGCAAGCCACTGCATAGATAAGGAATCTTCAATAACAAAATTACATTAATTGCATATGCTATTAAATATGATTGATGGCAAAATTGGAAGCCAGCCTACTCCTTCCTTGCCACACAAAGGCATACAGTGCTTCCTAAGTTGGTGTTCAGAAGTATCATTGATGCCACAGAGAAGAAAAACAGAAATGTAAGCTCAAGAGCCTTCTCTGACTTATGACTGTATGAGTTATAAATTCCCCTTCATATATGGGAAATCATCCCATTTCTGTCATCACAGTTATGCTCTGTTTCACATGGTTTCTATAATACCCTTCTATTTTAAGAAGATGGCATGACTCATACATTTTGAACTTAGAAGCAGTGGCCAGAGTCATTCTTGCTAAACCGGAGTAGTGTGGTCACAGTGTATACAGTTAGTCTTTGGGTAAAGCAGCCACCATTCACAAATGGTTTCAAACTATTTTTCAAAGCATATCAGAACTATAAGCTTGCTAGATTGGAATTTACCAGAAGGTAGAACTAGCTTTTCATCCAGGATTCTGGAATGCATTTCTGGGACTCCAATAGCATGGCCTGGAAGTTACTCATCTCAGAAAATTGGTGTACATTCATACGATGCACACAGAATTTAGAATCCCAATTGTGTGATCTTCTGAACCAGAGTGGGACCCCTTTCTTGCCCAGAAACCTCCCTGTTTCAAATGTAAGGAATAATAGGGTGGAGCGGGTTGGATGGGTTACAATGACTGTGGATTCCCTCCCCCTCACATGGAGGAAACTGGAACACTGGTTTGATTTTCCCACTCCCATCCCACCATCTCCCCATCTTGAGTACTGGAAGATTCTATAATGTCTATAATGCTGAGCAGAGCATGTATTTGGAGTAAGTGATTCACAGCAATAGACTTGAAACAGATACATACATATCCAGGAATCATCATAGAAATTTAGAACTGCATGAGGAAAAAAATACCTGAAATCCGTATTTCTTAGAAGTATAGAGAACTAAGAAATATTTCAGAAATACGAGGTCTAAGAACTAACAAGGGGAGAGAAGTAGTTAAAACATTTCAGGGACAGGCAAACTTTTAATGACCAGGGATCAACCTTAATCTTTTTGGAAGGTGAGGAGTCATAAGGAGTTCAGCAGTGGTGGAAAATATACCATAAATACACACATACTAGAGTCTGGATATTATGGTTGTAGTGGGTTTTTTTCCACCTGTGTACTTTATATGTATTCGCAACTTGAAGACAATTACCATAAGATTATAATGTCTAAATTTATGTATCCATCTGCTGAAGCCCTCTTCTTTCAAAATTCTGGAGCCAATACTGCCAATCATCATAATAAATGAAGCCCATACTATCATTCATATTGAGGAACAAATAAATATATAACTATAAATGCTCAGATCTTATTGCTCATTTATTTTATTCCCATCTGTTTCCTCCTCTTAATTGCTTCTCCATGTTGTGGGTTTTTCTCCAGTTGAGAGTTTAGCAAGTACAACCCTGCATGAAATATTATTAATATTGTCAGATTAATTCCATTTCTTTTAACACCTTTGGTTCCTCCTTTTTCTTTTTAACAGTACTATATTAATTAAAGGATTAAATTTTAACAGTACTATATTAATTAAAGGATTAAATGAAAACATATTTCAGTGAATTTTACATCTATCTTTTAAATCATAACACTATAAAACATTACTAGCATATGTGTAAGAGAAATTCTCATTAACATGGCAGTGAGTTTAACAGTAACATCAATCTTTTTTAAGTGGTTTAATACTTCTAAATTAAATTTGTTACCCTTTTTGTGCCAAAACTGGGGCAAACTTTTGTTTCTTATATATAGATCAGCTAAGAACAGATTGTATCATTCATTTCCCAAAATTATGTAACAGTTGGAGAGAAGAGTTTATTTTTATTTTTCCTTTTAGCTAGGTAGTATAATTAAGTGCTAGAGTAATTTTACCAACAAGAAACCTGCCGTATACATCTTTATTGATGAGAGTCCCTTACATTTAATTTTTACTAGCTTTTGATAGATCCACTGAATCTGACTGTGTGAAAGTGTTGACTCTCCATCTATTAGGTACGCAAATTATCCCCCATCCTATTTGACCCATTGATCTATTTCAAATTTTCATTTTGATGTAACTAGATTTCCTAAATCATTTTTTTATGCCTATGCAAAAGTCCTTCTGATTTATCAAACTGCTTCAGTTTGGCAATTTGATCTGAATCCTTAGTCTGGCTTGGAAAGTTGATTCAATTCAGCAATTCAGCTGAACTGCCTCACATTGAATCTCTAAGTCAAATGTTTGCACAGTTTTACTAGCATCTGTACAATGTCTATAAGCCATAGTCAGACATTCAAATCCGTAAATTTGAATGTGGCGAGTCTTTTGCTGTCGTCTCATCACTTCTGCCTATGACCTCGGACTTGCACTGGAGAAATAACATTCAACTGATCATGACTACCAAGGTCCATACAAATAGGAAATGTGCCTTACGCTCTGTCACTGTGTTTTGTTACATAGCTGAGCTGAATTAACTATGTTTTCACTGCAAACTTCCAGGAGGTGATTGTCAGCAGCTTGTGTTCTTGTGGCCCTTTGTGCAATAAAGTATGAACAACAAAGGAATATGAAGAGACAGATGTGAGTAGGAAAAGGATAATACAATATTCTTATTTACTCAGATTCCTGGTCCATAATGGCTGACCAACATAGTAAATGAATGGTTAGAATTACAGTATCTCTGTGTCTGTCTGTCTGTCCATCTCTCTCTCTTTCTCTGTCTCCCCCTATCTATGAATGAATGAACAGTTTGATCCAGGAATGCACAGCTAATTAGATCCATATGTATTAATCGATAGATTACAAGCAGGAAGATATAATTCCATAAAATACACAATATGGAGGACACCATAACATGGAGTCCTTGGTGTTCTCCGAGCGTGGTTGATTGCTTGCAGATGTTGAGAACTGATGATGTTGCCTAGTAGGGTAATGAAATGTCTGCAAGCAAACAACCAAGGACTCCACAGTTCATCCTTGAGCTATATATATTTTATTCCATTGGAACACCATAATATATCTTAATATATTATAAGCTACTTGAAGAATGTTATGAAGTGTTGCATAAAGATTCTACATTAATGTTCTACACACACCCTGAGAGGGAGAGATTTTCCGTCGGAATCTATTGAGCATCTTTTTGTGGCAAGAATTGATACACTACTCCCTTCTCATTTCTACATCTAGTTCAGAAGTATCTACTAATTAAAAATAAATAAATAACCATACCCAACACCTAAACATTTTCATCTTTTGATTTAATGTAACTGATTACACCACCAGCTCTGAGGAAATATACCTTTAGGTGGCAGAGTTCATTAAATGTGTAAGTTTGTCGAAACTGCATGTTATAAGATTTTTTTTTTTAACAGTGAACTGGTGTGAAATGTGTTTTTATAATAGTCACTTGCTGACAACATCTGAAGTGAAAATTATCAAGTCCCTTACATCTTTACACATTTCTGAGCCGGATCATCATTTCCTCCAAATTCCAGAGACTTGTGTGAATCATGCCTATGGGGTACATATGTTAGAAATTAGTGTGCATGCACACACACAGAAACACACACATTCCCACATAAAATCTCAGAAATCCATTATACACTCCAAAGGCAGGGTTTGGAAGAAGACTTAGTGACCATAATTAGTTATATAATTATAATTTTGAACTTATAAAACCCCAAAAGAATAAAATTCATTCATTAAAAAAATAATAAATCACAAGCTTGCTTGCCATTGCTGGGGAAAATCATAATGTTGTAAATACAAAATATAACCTAGCCAACATATAGAGTAATTATAGTGACTCACAGTGTGTAGACTGATATGCTAAGGCCTACATGGAAGATTTGATGGGTAAAAACTGTTGAGTTGCCTTCATCCTTCAAATGAACCACCCAGAGTTGCTGGGAGTCAGATGGCATATAAATTTAATAGATGATGATGATGATGATGATGATGATGATGATGATGATGGTTGGTCACACAGTCAGCCAGATGTTTAGACTGGATTTGGCATTTTTGTGAATCCTCTTTGAAAATATGGCATTGGGGGAAAATTAAAACAATTGATGTCATGAACAGAATGTGTGAATGTTTTGGAGCACTTGCTGACTTTGTGCAAAACATTGCCATCTCCCTTTCTACCAAGCCTTGATGGAAGCCTTTATTCTTTTCTACCTGTCTTTTATGAAAACCATTTTGGTGTAGAGGTTAAGGCACCGGGCTAGAAACCAGGGGACTGTGGGTTCTAGTCCCGCCTTAGGTATGAAAGCCGGCTGGGTGACTTTGGGCCAGTCCCTCTCTCTCAGCCCTAGGAAGAAGACAATGGCAAACCATTTCTGAAAATCTTGCCAAGAAAACTGCAGGGACTTGTCTAGGCAGTCGCCAGGAATAAAAAACAAAACAAACAAAAACAAAAACACCCCTCCCTTTTAAAAGTAACCTTCAAAAGTTTCCACCTAATCCCTAGAGTAAATCTACTCACTTCCAGTCAGAAACAGGTAGTCCTTGCTTACCAACAGTAATTAGGACTGGGAACTCCACTGCTAAGCAACACAGTCAAAAAGTACAATGTCACATGCCTGTACTGACTTATGACAGCAGTTCCGGCAGTCCCAGTTGCCATCATTAGGCAAATCCCACATGGTTGCAGCATCCTGTGGTCACATGACTGTGACTTGTAACTTCCAGCTGGCTTCCCCATTGAGTTTGATTGTGGGAAACCATCAGTGAAGTTCACAAATGGTAATCATGTGACCATGGGATGCTGTGACATCATAATTGTGAGCTCTTTGCCAAGCACCTGGATCACAGTCTTGTAACTCCCCCTTGTTCAGTGCCATGATACCTTCAAACTGTCGCTGAATGAGTAGTCATTAAATGAGGACTACTTGTGTTTTATAAATCCTAAACCCTTCCCCATCGTGTTACATTACTTCTCTGGCAGCTCTCCACTGCTGAGGAATGGGACATAGTGAAAGAAGATCCACTTTTTGTGGCCAAGACTCTGGCCATCTTCAGAATAGCTCATCATGAGGAAATGAATGTTTTTCCCCATGCCCACATCCCTGTAGAATCTCCAAGAAAGGGCCTCTTCATGGTTTGCCTTCTCAAAGCCAGAAACTAATCCAAGGACTTAATTTTAAAAAAAAATCCATCAAACTTTACGCATAGTTCTGAAAATGGCCATCTGTAATGTGAGGCAATGTAGCATTAACTACATATGGTAAAATTAATTTATACTAGGATTGTGTTTCCAGATGTTGTTATAATACAATATTTATATAAGAAATAAAAGTGTTTTCCAGGAGGAGATACAAAAGCCTACAATACAGTACGTCCTTGTAGACTATTGAAGGTCTACAGCCTTTGAACCTTTGGCTCCCAACACACCTAAGACAAATTTATTCACTCGTACTACCAAATACCTGTCACACTTTTTTTTTCTTATATAGTAAAAATACTAAAATAAACAGTAGTTTACAGCATCTGTTGTCAGTGCTACTACTATTAAGGATCAATTCTAGTCACATTTCAGTTATGAAGCCAGATTCAGAAGGTATTGGGCATAATAGGTTTCATTTACATCAAACCCATTGTTAATAACTTGATTTCAGATTCACCCCAGCCAACTAAATGGGCACTCAAGGATGAACAAAAAGGAGGGCGGGAATTAAAATGAACCTAAGGTAAATAAATAAGTTCTTTCTGGAGAAGGACCACCCCAAGATCTCAAAAACAGGACAACTAGCCTTGGAAGTTGCTGGTGTGTAGTGGATTTGTCCTCTGGTTGACAAGAGGTTCTCCAGATTTTCAGCCAGGGTTGTTTTTCTTCTTATTTCATGGACTGGATCCTTTTAACACAGAAAGGCCAGAATTAAACCCGGGCCTACCTACAGTATATACAGAACAAGGGCACTACACCTTTCTCCTCCTTTTCATAATGAAACTTTCTTTTCTACCATCATGAAATATGATTGGCATAATATTATAGGAACTGTAGTGGCTGACTGCCTTTTGATTAATCGTTCAGCAGTTCCCAGTCCCTGCCATGAAAGCTCAAGAGAATAAGCATAAAGCATGCTTAATAATTGCATAATTATGACATCTGTTACTCTCCAGCACCTCTTAGTGGGAAATTAACTGAAGAAATAGCAGGTTCAAAGATGTGTTAACACTCTGATAGCATATTTAATTGAAATATGAAGGGTGAGGGGACGTGTAATGGAGATTAAATTAAGTGCTCAGATAATCATCTGACATGCATTTAATTGAGACACTCTTCTCGAGGCTGAAGATCCTATCTAAGGCAAGGGGACTAGATGGTAAATGGGAATCTTCTGCCTTGTAAGTAAAGGGGAAAGCTTTTTCTACTACACATATTGAACCATCTGAGATAGGAAGAGTGGGAGCTTTTGAAATTACAGATCACATTGTCCAAATAGGTAATCAGAGGATGGTTCATTTTATTTCTTGTCCATTGAGAGGGAGAGAGAGATCTGCCTGAGTTATCTTTTATCAAATTACTAGTGAGCATAAACTACTTGTAGTTTGACCTGGGACAGGGTTCCCGCAGGTTCTAGCCTCAACAAGCCAGCAGGAATAGAAATTTCTTACAAGCAGGAGTGCATAATGTTTTATTGGCTGAAGCCATCTTGGTCTTTCAATGGAGCAACCCTCTCAAAAGACATGGAGAGGAGTAGAAGCAAGAACAGATCTGATTTCATTTCACTCCTATTGGAATCCTAGTTCGCATTAGACCACATTCACTTCCTGTCACATTCAAATTCGCAATTTGTTGACAACTTTTGGAGATATGGCCCATATTCAACCTGTAGCCCTGTATCTTCAGGTTGTACAACTGCAGCACGTTGTAGTTGGATGTCTGTCCTGTAAGCTTGTGATATCATATTCATGCAACATGACTTTAAAGAAAATATAAGAGTAATAGCTGCAAATATATCTATACCATTGACCCATATCCCTAGGGCCACTTTGGTGACAGAGAGAAGACAAAATATGTTAATCAGCCATGTCATTTAAATGAAATAATTTATTTGCTCTGGTGAAATGTCTCATTGAGATGTTATTTTTCTTACTTACTCTATATATCTTTAATAAGTAGAGACAGATCTTCATAGGGGAAAGTGTATGTCACAAAGACAGACATGGGCATTATGAAAAAGCCATAAGGTTTATTTTCAACGGTGATTTCTCCTATAATTTCTACATGTCATTTGTCATTGATTAGAGATTAAACATCAGTCTTTTGTAGTCCTGAAATCTGAATTTTTTAAATTAGGATGTCACTATTATGCAGATATACCAAATGTTAAATTGATTTTTGAGACCTTTTGAAATAATAGCACTGCTTCTGTAAAATGAAAACCATAATAGATTATTGATATGTATGGGCTTTGGACCAAGGGCACTTCCCCAATGTCAACATTTCCAATATCTTGTATTTTATGCAAAGAGACAATCATAATTAGTCTTATATTAAAAGTTGGTGTGTATTGACTCCATTTTATTAATGACAATAACATGGCATTGATTGTCCTTGAATTATAACTACAAGCAATAGTGACTATTGCTGATATATTTAAACACAAAATAACTATGATGTCAGGAAGGAATTATAGTATTCAGATACATGGGATTCTTCGCAACTACAGTAATTAACTAACATTGGATGTTCTTAGTTTCACTTTAGTTTCTCACTGCTGAACAGGAGTTTGAATTCACTATAACTTTACACTGTTGGGATTTTCTACAAATGGAGAGGAGGTATACCCCGAGTTGAAATCATATCTCACAAATGGATGTGATAGACTTGGAAAATCCATTTTGGGGCCATGCACAGTACATAATGCACAGTGCATAGTATATACAGTGGTAAAGAAGGACCTGTCCTTTAAAATGTAGGCTGTGAGGCAAGATGATGACATCATTACAATGTGTCCTGAGGTACTAATATCATAAATAGATTTGTACTTCACTTAATCACTGCTTATCAGAAACAGGGGTGGCAGCCAGCTGAAGACCTCTGGCTCCGAATAAATGCTTCTGAGCTGACCTAGTTCTATACAACAGAGTCCTTTGTGGCTATTTCACAATTAAAGCAGCAATGACGTTTCATTTTAAGCAAGCGGCCTTTCATCTGGCTGCCCTTTATCCTCCTCCCAACCAAATCCCAAAGTAGAAAAACTGTTATTATTGACATTCAAATGTTTTGATTCCTGCCTATGGTAACATTCTCTCATTTAATTTGCTAATATTGTTTTAAGCTTAGTTTCTCATGTTGCATGAAGTCACTGTGTGTTTCCTGACTGCAGTCTGCAAAACGTATAAGCCAGGACTTGTCCCCACCACCATCACTTCAAGAAGCTGTTGGAAAGTCTTCTTTTATAGAACTCAATATAATCAAAGTAAGACTAAAGGAAAGTAATAAAGCAGCTCAGACCCCCAACATATGGGGGGCAAATATGGGTCCAGAAGGACTTTTGTTAAAGTAATGCTATACATTTGCAATGACAAAAGGCCAAAACAACAACAGTTTGGCTAGAGACACAACAAGGCACTAAATGATAGGCCTTCTTCTAACCACCCAGGCTGAATTTTCATGGAATTTAAGGGAAACAGTGCATTCATATATTAATTGAAGCAATTTGATTCTATCTCACAAAGAGGAAAAATAGATGGCTGCTATTATTTTTAATGAAGTTAAACATTCATGGGCATCCACAGGATGGTTTTCCTTCTTGGCTCTTCATCTACTTTTCTTGCTCAGCCCTGGACCAAGAATGCTTTTGCCAAAATGGTGAAAGAGGTGGGGCTGCTATTGCAATGACATGATGCTGCTTTCCTCCTTCTACCTCTCCATCCACCCCAATTCCCTGCAGGCAACATTATAGACCCTATAAAGACTGCCAAACCATCCTGAATTATCATATTTAAGGGAAACCAGTAGAACCCCTCTCCAAGAGCACCATCTAAAAATAAATAATTCTTGATAATTTGGGGGTGCATGGATATATGATGACAGCTTTCCCTCATGAAATTCATGCCAGATGGGTTAAACTCTGACTCCACTCATCCCCATCCAGAGGAGTCATTAGAGATAATGAAAAGCGGAGTCCCAGGTCTGCTCCAAGTCATGTTAGAGCTACTGGAACCAAAGCAAATTTACTACTGGTGGGTTAGTTGTAGCCCTTCTAGTTGGGATTAAATTGGCTTCTGCCATCCTGGCTTGACTGGCAGTAACACTAAGGGTTGGCGAGGGACACTTGGAAAGGTAGTTCAGATGCTCCTTCATCCTGTCATATAACTTATTTGGGAAGAATTGGAGGAGACAGATGGACCAAACAGTAACCAGTTGTGGCAATGTATGCTTGAGCATTGTACCTTTGACAGAAAATAAGCTTACATATTAATATGACACGAGGGCAGATTAACAAGATATCTCGCTTTAAAAAAAAACCTCTTATTTTATCTTTTCTTTCTTTTTTTATGCCTAATATTCAATGAAAATTATTTTCAAAATCATTTTGAGTGTTTTGAAATCACAATTGTTATTTCATAAAGGCTCGGGGGATTTTGTCATCCTTTTAAATTATATTGGGGAAATGTTTCATGAATTTGTATGAAGAAATACTTTTTCTCCATTAATTTTTTTTCCATTCACTTCCAGGCATTCACTTATAATTCCCTTCATTCAAGGAACACAATGACAGATATTAATAATTCAGGGCTTTCTTTGTCATGAAATGTGAAAAATAGAATATTCATTCTATGAACCATGCGTTAAAAATGTTTTTCTCAACGGGGGCTCTAGAAAAGATGTTTTTGAAGATGTCATGGAATTTTTGCTTAATTTTTTGTTTTTAATGTGAGCAATTTTACACCTCACTGCTGCATACCAAACCTTTATACCATCTTCAAATATTTGATCTCTCCTGAAGTTACATCTCTATGGAAACTTTATGATTCCTGGAACCCATGTAGATCCTTGTTCCTATCAGTTTTTTTTTTCCCCAGACATACCCTGAGCCTTTTTTGTATCCTCCAAAACTGCTAGTCTTTCTCCACAGGGACCTTCACTTCCCTATGCTTCTTCCAGTTTGAATCACATTTCTTTCCTAGTGTTTCACTAAGATTTCTATGGAGAAGATGGCAAAGCATTTCTCTTGTACACAGAAGGCTGCTGGATTCAGTCCCTGGCATTTTTATTTATTCCTTCATTTATGAAATATATATGCCACCACTTTTTTGATTTAAAAAGATCAGGCAATAGAGCTGCTTCTGGCAGCTTCCCACAGAGGTAACAACAGTGAGGTAGATGGACCAGTTATAAAGCATGTCCTTAGTATCAACAGTATCTATATCTATCCATCTATTTAATATTCATAACAAATGCACCAAGAGAGCTGAGTTGCATGATTTCAAATGTATGTTTAATCTCTTTGTAGAACATTACATTTTAGCAATAACTCAGGACATAGTTAGCAAGCCACAGATGCAGGAATCTAGCTCATGATTTGAAAATATGGGTCTGATCATCACCAGGATGAAAATCATGGAAGAAATACATCAGAAGCTCTCTTGAGCAACATCACCAGGAAAAGTGTGCTGTATAGATAATTTACAAATGCAGATTTGTAAATTATAGGTAAAGGTATAGGTATAGGTAAAGATACATCCTGTCACTTTGACAAGGTTGCCATTATTCAATTTTGTTTTGTGTACAAAATCACAGGTTTGATCTGCATGGCTTTTTGAACAAATAGGATGCAGTGAAAACAGTCAAAGTGAAGCATTTTAAAATCCCACTGATTTGAACAAGAGGCATTTAAGCATGTCCTTCAGCTCTCCAGGTGAAATCAATAGCACTTAATAGCACTTAACCATAGCTGGATCATGCCACAGATTTGAGATTATTGTTCCTCATAGGTTGTGCATGGCTAAAGAATCCAACTACCAGCAAACAAACAAACAAAAAGCCCTGAGTACAGTTGTTTTAAGGGAATAATTGTTCAGGAAGTTGGGCTTTACTAAAGCCAAATTTAAGTACTCAGAAACAGGAAACCATTTAGTATGTATGTTAGATGTTCCTAATGACTGGTTAACTAGAAACAGGTTGCTGTCCTAGTGCTGAGCCCCAAGCAATTACAAATGGCTTTCTTTCCAGACATCATTAAAATATTTACTGCCATATGGATGGAAGATTTTTGACACTGCTGTCAGAAGATTTATACATACACCACTTTTCTTTCCTTGACTTTCAATAGGAGATGGGAAACTGAGAACAACAATCTTCTTTGGGTTGCTTATTATAGGCCTTGATGGCCAAAGACTGTCTCAACTTTGAATTGTATGATGGTCCAATCAATCTCCTTCATGTGGCCCTAACATCCTGTTAGAAAGAACTTTTACAGGCATATGATGGCCTTGCATCATGATAATGAATAAGCTGAAGCAGGTCAAGGGTTCCTTTTTTAAGAGGAAGACTGGGGAGAATTTTGAGTGAAGCTAAGCATATTTTATGAGGTTAACAAAATGTTCTAGATATGCTGGATAATTATTAAGAATTCTTCAGAGATATTTCACAGCTACTTGGTTTTCCTTTTCTTTGGTGTATCTTTTGCCCTGCTATTAGAATGCTGTCCATGAAGCTCATTCATTTCAACATAACTAGCCATTATTTTTCATTCCCAATGGCTTTGAGAATTGTTTAATCTGATTTGGGTTGGCTTGTGGCTATGGACAGGATTATTGACTAGATGGACAATATGCTGGACAATAAACACAACAATGTCTAAGTCATATAAATATGGTACATACATACCTTCCTTATAAATTGCTTCAACAGATGGTTCTTGTTTTGAGAAAATCAAATAAAATGCTCATTCAGCCCAGTAGCAAATAAGCATTGTTCAGATCTCCTTTGGAATGAAGAACATGATACTCAAATATAGCAGATCTGTTCTTAAACCATGCAGTCGTGATGCGTAGTGATGGTTCAGAGGAACACTTTGAAAATCATATGGTGCACATTTCCAGATGAGTGGTCTCCTGAATGAGAAAAGCCAGTGTTCAAGAAGCTGGAAACAAAAAGGACAGGGAATTAATTTGTGTGGAATATATGAAGGAATTTTATGTGCTGTATTTACCCATAATCAGATCTCTGAGTGAAGGCAACTATCATTCTTTGGTTTTTGTTACCAGAAGCCATCCTGCTTATATAAGGAATATAACACTATGTTGACAAAATGGGAATATCAATGTGGGATATCTATAAATAACTATATTCTACGAATAAAATATTATAGATTAGATCACTATCTATCTATCTATCATCAGTCTGTGTATATCTATCTATCAGTCTCTGTCTGTCTGTCTGTCTATATCTATCTATGTATCATCATCTATCAGGCTATCTATATCTATCTATCTATCTATCTATCTATCTATCTATCTATCTATCTATCTATCTATTTTATACAATATAGATGATAGGTAGGTAGGTAGGTAGATAGAGCCATAGATAGATAGATAGATAGATAGATAGATAGATAGATAGATAGATCTCACACTGAAAAAAAGAAACTGGCCGATATGTCATTTTGCACCCCCATAAGCATTTTAGCAAACTTATATTTTGCTAGCAAGAGAAACTTGGCCCAGTTCCAGAACCTTGAAACACCCACAAGGTAGAAGCAGATTAAACCTTATTTCTTTTATGCTTAATATGATGAAAAAATCTTATCCAGGAAAAAACTGAAACTTCAAACATCCTGACATTTTTGCTGTTTTCAGAGCTGTGGATTCTCCTATACAGATAAAGACCATCTGCAAAATTTGGATACAGATCAAAGTCTGGCCAGTGTCTCTCCCACAGAATAGACTTTTTTCACCCTCTCATGAAGTTTAGCAAAATATACATGTGTCAAGGTTAAAGAGAAATCAGCAGACCTCAGAAGCCAATACTAATTTCTCTTGCATTTGTTGCAGTAAAATATAGTGCTGGGGTTATCACCAGAACTGTGATCAATATTCCATGTCAAAACACTGGTATTCATTAGTATAGCTTGTTGATCCCATGAATGAGACTTGGATGGGGCAGCCTACCATACTGCAAAAGAATATGCACCCCCCAAACATTTTTCTCTTACTTCTTCAAAGGAAATGAACTAAAATTATCTCCTTCCATTTCAGACATATAAATAACAACATCAATGATTTGTTCAAGTACTTTGGGGAAGAGATGACTTGGTTGCCCCCTTTTGGTCTAGAAAAGTTCCTGGGCCATCTTTATCTGCTACATGGCATGCTGAAATCAGGAGATAACTGGTGTGTCAGCACATGACTGAGAAAGCCATGTCAGCTGAACATGTGCAGCTGTTAAATGAGCAGGAGTCTTGAAAAGTTATAAACATTTATCGTACGGATCTGCTACTGAGCATATGTATATATTTACAAACACAAGCCCCATCACTCAAGATAAAATGGATGAGATGCACTAGCCTATGATCACATCTCCCACTTTTAAAAAAAGAGGTGGAGGGGGGAAATGAAGCTGGCACAGGTTGAGAGTGGTTGGCCTTTTAATTCATACCATTTCCTCAAGAGTGTTTAAGTGAATGGAACTGCTTCAAAGAAATACCTAAAGGATGAACAAGGGACTGGCAACTAAGTCCTACAGGGACCATCTAAGGTAATGTTGTACCTTAATGGAAAATGAAAGAGAGATAAAGGAACTTCCCCCCCTCCCCACACACACTTTTTGGATATATGGAGGAATGTTTCTAGAATATTGCAAACAGGCTGTGATAGCCACACCAGAAGAAGAAAGATCTTGGTGGATGCTGGCTTTTAGTGCCATGTTGGGCAAAGGCAGGGAAAGGAGAGAAGAATGAAAGGATTGAAGTCCATGATACATTAATCTTTCCTCACATCAGATTGACCCTTGTGATCAAATCATAGTTGGCCATCCCAATCGCACTAAGTGGGACACGTGATAAGGTCATGAGGACAGGACCTCTTAGGCATTGATGGCACCATTTAGACCAGCTGGAAAGATGGAGAATAGCAGAGCAGGGGTGAATTTCAGTCAGACTGTGACTGCAAATCATTACCAAAGCTTTGGCAAATGCTGCAGAAATTGTCTGAGCAATAGATTCAATTTGGAGACAAAAACAAATACAGCAGAAGATGCCTAAGATGAATTGTTGAGCACTAAAAGTTATGATCCAATTTGGGGTTCAACAGATTAAAATAGCCAACAGAGATCAAAATGGCATTGTAAAACAGGAAAATGATCCCTTCGTTTTTCACCTGTCCAAAAGTTTGGCTGGATGGCTTGCGTGAGTCTGTAGTGGAAAATGCCTGCAGTCAAATTCATGCATCCCTGGCCTGGTGCACTAAGGCTCTCAGGAAAAGTTACTTTTAGAAGCCCTGGTGGGAAGGAAGGGTTAAACTGAAAAGAAGGTACATTTTTAAATACTGTTTCTCAAAACTCAGAATTGGCTGTTGAATTGGCCAATCTTGGTACAGGTATCATCCATCCATCCATCCATCCATCCATCCATCCATCCATCCATCTATCTATCTCTCATCTATCTATCTCTCCTACCTATCTACCCACATACACACACACATATTTAGTACATGGGTATGCATGTGTCCCAAATAATTTTTAGCACCTGCTTCAGTGCTTGTCTATAATTAAAACAAGGAAACAATGGTTGAAAAGATATTTTCATCCCAGAACAAATGATAAGACATGCATTTAACTCAGTCTATAGTTTTATTTGCTTATTGTGAAAAGAAAAATGAAAAGTTAGTATTGATTGCACTTAAGCTGACGGTGGGATTATATCTCAACCGAATATTCACATTCAGATCTTTTATACCCTTTTCTCAGTGGCCTGGGAAAGAAAAGTAAGCACAGGTGATCATCTGATTGGATTTCATCAATTCATTGAAAACGATGGAAAAGCATACTTTGTAGAAAATAGATTTCCGTGAAAAGAATTGTGTATGAAATATGAACATCTAATTTTAATGCGGGTGGGTAGCGCAGGGGACAAATGAGCTGGAGGTGTTTCCTCGGCTGAATGTCTTTTGTCTACTCTGAGAGGGAGGTTTTAAAAATAATGCTCTGAGATATTTGCAAACTGTTTTATTTGGTCAGGGTGTGACCATTCCATTGAAGATCATATTACAAATATGCTGCATATTTTAAATATTGCATGTGTGGATACGCAAGATAAACAAGGGGAACCAGAGTATAAAAAAGCCACAGTGTTAAAGAATTCAAGGTGACATCCCCCCCATATACACCATATACTTACCTCCCCACCCCCCCACATGAATAATTTGTCATTACAAGTTTGCTAAAAAAAATTGTGACTTGCTCAAGATCATCTAATGACTGATAATTAACTGAGTGGACAAACTTGCATTAGAGAAAAAGTAGGTTATACATAACAGACTATATTAATAGTATTATAATTATGACAGTGTTTCACCTAGAACTAAAGTGGCAGCAGTTTTGGAGATAATTAAATAGAAAAGGTAGTCCCTCGGTATCATTCCAGTGATGTTCTTGGAGAAGATTGATGTGACAGTAAGTAGGTGGAGATGGCTGAAAACCTCCTTTAGGTACTTGATTGTCCTAAGACACATCGGACTTTGAAAACAAGGACCCAGCCTAGAAGTCTGTTCAAACATGGACTGGAAGAGGAGAAGTAGGATATGTATTTAAACACTGTTGTGTGTGTGTGTGTGTTTAATCCATTCAATTGTGTCTGATTCTCAGAGACTGCCTAGACAAGGTCCTGGAGTTTTCTTGGCAAGGTTCTTTAGAAGTGGTTTGCCATTGCCTCCTTCCTTGGGCTGAGAAAGAGGGACTGGCCCAAGGTCACCCAGCTGGCTTTGTGCCCAAGGTGGGACTAGAACTCATGGCCTCCCAGTTCTGAGCCTGATGCCTTAACCACTACACCAGACTGGCTCTTGTTGTATTTTTAACTGACTGTATCTTCCAAGCAGCCTTCAAAAGCAGCCCATAAATTATGTTACAGTTGACTAAGTGGAAGTTTACTCAGATATGAGAAGCTGTAGCCCTACTTGCTCAGCATATGGCAAGTACAGCCCAACAACTGGCAAATTTTGTGCATATTTGATATATACCATATTTGAGAAAACATCTCTCATAGAAAAGACTGGATGGTATCTAAACGTAAGGGAACCAACCTTTGACTCCTCAATTAATGGTCAAAGAAGGTCATAGGTCTTCAGCTGTTTGAAGAGCTGGGAGACATTTCTCCATATCCTGTTGGAAACACTGGTTGAGGCTTTGAGCAACACAGAGCACCTAAGCAAGGAGAATTGTGATGACTTTGGGGCATGGTATGACTCATTCAGATTTTGGCAAGGCCAATCTTACATTGTTATTGGCACAGCATCCTCTGTTGTACCAAATTGTTGAGACCAAATTGTCTACATGTGTCTACCATCCCAATGCCTTCTTCTGGGGCCTGAGAATGTCCCACTCTGCCTAATAATATTTATTATTCAAATTTTGCTACCGCCCATCTACCCCAAAAGTCTTGGCTTGGACTATTTATAAATTCAAACTTTAGGCGTCTGATGGGGGTATTAATTTGATTTAGGGGAATTTAGCACCTAATTGTAGAATTTGCCTACTTTTTAAAGTTGTTTTGATTAGGAGAATGATAGAGAATCAAGAGAAAAATCCAAAACGTTTGTTTGAGAACTTTTATTCTTCAAAATCCAATTGGAGGGGCAATTGGTTATAAAATATGTTTTCTGAGACATTTTTGTTCTTTCAATAACTCTGAAAAGCTACTTACAGAAAGTTTTTTGTAACTTGCCATTATTTTTCTCTTGAATGGATTAATTCATTGGTTGAAAGGGGGAGAAAATTAAACAAGTAAAATAATTGAATAAGCAGCAGACTGACCGAAACTGAGAATAGACTATACTTTCACTAGGAGGTATACAGGACATAGAAATATTAGATTGTGATAAACCATTCCCCAATAAAGAGGCTTTAAGTTTTAAAAGCAGAAACAAGCCAGATTTTTTTCCAAAAAAATCTTCTTTTCTCTGTTCTTAGGTCATGAGTCAACACCTGTAATTATGCCAACTCTTAAGTGTCATCGTTGATGTGATAGTTATGGTCTGTAGCACAACAGAAACCCCTACATAGTGATTCTGTGACATGGATTTTTTTTCTCTTTTTTCTTTCTTTTCTCCCCAAAACTGCTTCCATTTCCAGAGGCATTTTAATAGCATGATTTACAACTTAATGAAACTCTCATTGCAGCCAGAAAAATGACAAACAATAAATATATGGAGCATTATGTTAACAGCCTGTGCACAATAGCTTGTCAGTTATGACTTGATAGCAGTACATTTTAATTTTGCCTTTCATTAAAAAAAAAAACTTGGCATGCATGCCTTGTTTGAACACAAGCTTCGAAGTCAAGTGTCTCATCCAAGCACAGAGTTTATCATCCTCTATATTTTTTGTCCTTTTCATCAAATGTCATCTCTATGGTAATAGGTATTGCACCAGAAATCATTTTCAGAATGGCTTATTTGTTGAATACAGGTTTTGGGTGAAGGGGGTAAGGCTGGATGGTTCAATTGGTTTAAAAAAAAAAAATTGGGGTAAAACTATCTTCCCCAACATTGTGCCCTCCAGATATGTTGTACTTTCAACTCCTATGCTAGCTGGAATTATGGTAGTCTGGAATGTCTGAAGAACATCAAGTAAAGGTAAGCTGGGTTAAGTTATATCACTCTTACAAAAGAGATTGGCAATCTATGGATTCATTTCCTGGTGGCTCACTCCAAGCTTCCTAAAATTGTGCTGCTCATAGTTAGTAGCAAACTTCCAAAGAAGAAAAGTACAAATTTCTGGTTCTTTGTGTGTTACAAAATAGTATGATAAGCCTGTTGAACCTCCATCGTGCTTTACACTGATGAAAACTAATCAGTCATTCCCCCAAAAAATGGGGGATAAAAGGATTGAAAATTTGTACCATGGCTCTTAGCAAGAGATGTTTGTATCCTTCAGCCTTTAGTCATGAAAATGAAATATAGACTTGGTTGAGGATAAGACTTGGCTTACAGCAGTGTTTCTCAACCTTGGCAACTTTAAGACATGTGGACTTCAGCTAAAGCATGGCTGGTGGGGGAATTCTGTGAGTTGAAGTCCACATGTCTGAAGGTTGCTAAGGTTGAGAAACACTGGCTTAGAGAGAGGCATAGGGAACTGTGTATGCATATGTAAAGAACACCAGCTACTGCAAAATTTAGGCAGAACCCAATGTTACCTATGTCACTATAAAAAAGCTGAGAAAGTGATGCTAGTGAATATTAGTGCCCTGCTGATCTGCTTTAGTTGAACAACCGGGCAGAGCTGAAGTACTTGAGAAGTTATCTTTTCATATGTTCATCGCCTCCTGTCTTTGGATTCTCCACTTCCTTCAAGTCTTCTATTCAGCGAACGCCATCAATAGATGTCAAGTGGATTTCAAACACTTGTGGATCCTTTGGGATCAAAGACCCTTTTGGATCCTCAACATTACGCAATAGAAGAACCTGATGGTAACTAAAAAGTTTACTCCAAGTCCATCCAAAGGGATCTGATGTTGTACAAAGCTAAGCATACCTGCTCAGCTTTGTAGCCATAAAAATGAAATCGATAATTTCCCTGGCTCAGAGACTGTTTTCTCATGGCTAAATTTGATGTAAGAAGTTACGGCTGCATGTTCGCCTGGATTTATTCACACCAAAAAAAACAACAACCTAGCATGGTGTGGTGTTGATATTCCCTGAGCCGTGCTGGGCTTCAGCTTAAAAGCCACTTAGATAAAAACCACTAGCAGTTTGTTCCCTGCTGGGCAGGCGATGCAGACAGTGCAGAAAAAGGGTTTATATGTTCACATCATGCATCAAGCAGAGTTTGTAGCTATTCTCTCAAAGACCAGCGGTTTACTCCAACAGTGAAGTACTTACATATTAGTAACTTTGGCACTGCTAGCAGAACTGAAAGTAAAACCACCTTTGTACAGTCACATCTATTTAAAATGCTGAAATGTTTTAGGAGTGGCGAAAAAAATGATTCTGAGTTGGTCCTCATGATCCTGTAGCCAATTGGACAGCATAATCCTGCCCCATTCTCAGCATTTGATATTAATCATAGAGATGGAGCAATATCTTAATTATAATTTCTGTGAGGTTCTCACGATTTGGGACTTCAGTTCAGGGTGTCTCTTTTCTATGTGAATGTGATTTTTTTTTTAAAAAAAAGAAAAGAAAAGTAGAAACACGTGCAAATATTTATTTTCTGCAGCATACACACTGCCGTATGCAATGTTGTTTTATATACGCATTATCGCAAGCTCTTTTTGTTAACTTGCTGCATGTTGTGCTTGCCTCCCTTTTAGTCACAAAAATGAAGCAGAGAGGGAGGGACTCAGTCAATACTGTGACAACAGCAGAACATTTAGGAACTTTAACAGGCAATGAATTTTTTTTCTGGCAGGCAACCACATTTTATATTAGAAAAAAATGCCTGCACTAGCCACTGGCATGTAGCAGCTAATATGATGGCACTAGGAGGTGAAGCAGAAATTTAGACTGGGGCAAAGTTGAAAGGAGCTAGAGAGTTGAGGGGCGAAAGTTGTTGTTGCTGTTCTTATTATCTAAAAAAAATCTATACAAACAGGCTGCTGCCCCAAATCAACATTTTTGCCATTAAATTTCACTGGCATGAATTGGGAGAGACCTGTAAGTGTTGTCTACCTTTTCTTAAACTGTCGTACATTACTATGGTATCCCTGGGATTGTGCCAGAGTAAAAAGCTACATAGAAACCATGATAAGTTCAGCCCCAGATGATCCCATTGAGCTTCCAGGCATTTTAGCTGAACAGGATTCCAAGATCATTAACCAACACGGTTTGAGTTTGGCAGCGTAATCTCCACTGCTCTTTCTCCTGCTTCATCCTCCTAGACAACAGGAAGAGGAAGAACAGGAGGTCCACTGTGGCTAAGACTTAGCTAGGTGGCCCAGCAGGTGATGCCAAGCCGTGGCACTGCCTCTGAGGGCTTTGCAAACTATTTGAAGCAGTGAAGCTGTACAAGAGGCCCACCAAATCTGCTGCTTGGAGTATCAAGGCAATGATGTCTCTCAGAAGCTATATGGAGGGGCCCCTTTCTTGAGCTTCTGAACATGCAGTGAAGGTGATCCTGGTAGAATTGCTGCTGAAGCCCAGTGGTTTGATCTAGGCTGGGAAAGGACCTTGAAGCAGCCACACAAAGTCTTTGAGAGACACAGTTGCCTCAGTGTTTCAAGTAGCAGGTTCACCAGAACACTAACTGCCCCTCGGCATTTTGACAGTCTGCTACCTCCTCTGATCTTGAGTTTGATCCATGGGCTGGGCTGCCATAATTCTATTTTTCCAAAGGGTGAAGGCTATCTGTAACAAATGAGACCAGGTTTAGATCTATAGCTATGCATGTGGAAAATGGTGGTGATTGAGGATATTCAGAAGGGGGAAATGGAAAATAAGAAGACACCTGAACATCTGCTTCTTGGATGATTGTGGTGGAAACAGTCTGCTCAATTTTAACAAGAGCTGACCTCATGTATAAAGGTTTCTGCCATCATTTCGGAACTAAGTAATGTTTGACTGGTTTTATTCTTATTCTTATTTTTAACCTTTTCCTAAGGGGTGAGTTGCTTTGGCAGAGTAATTTTGCAAACAAAATTAGTAGTCCTCTACAGTATAGTTAGGCAGATGACAATAAACAGAAAGAAAGAGACTTACATTAAAAAAAAAAGAACCTTAGAAAGTGAAGTTACCAGAAGCAAAGTTTATAATACAGGAGGGTTTGGGTCCCCCCACCAATTTCCTGATGAAAAACATCCAAGAGACCAAGGTGGTATAAAATGTTTTAAAACTGCCATTTAACTATGTCAAGAAAAAGAATAGAACCACTTTAGTTCACTTATATGCCATAAAGCACCCCTTTTTGCACTTTATTTAGGGAGATTCTACTTAAAATTAAACATTGAAAGCCCATGAGGCATAGCAAAGAATATTTTTGACCATATGCTCTGAATTATTCTCCAGAAAATTGTTGCTCTTATTTTTCCAGGGGGAAAAAAAAAAACTTTTAAAAGCCCCAGAATGTATGTGTGTGTCCAAAGCATCCATTTAGATGTAAAAGGGAAAAGGGGCTGCAAAGACTGTCTTAACACAGTGGTAAAATATATCAGAGAAGGTGTCTTTGGAGTGCTTCTATGCTGCATTTTTCATCAATAGAACCTAAGTTAAAGAGATGTCTTCTCTGCAGTCACAAGAATGGCTGTTGGATCAGATTATGTGGAATATTTCTGGGAGCTGGTTTACTCATCTCTTCTGGACTAGCCAGCTCCCAGAGCCCAATGCACTGAGGACTTCCTCGAAGATTTATGCATTGTTCAGGAAAAGTTGGGACCAGCAAAAGTTGAATTCCCCTGATATGAACCCTTGGATCTTGCTGAATTTAAGGTGTTCATTTCTGTTTGCTTGCTTGCTTTATTGATTGATCATCTTCTTAAAAAGTAATGGCCAGAAGTGGATATAATCCTTGAGGTGGGGTCTGATTAATGCAGACTAAAATAAAACTCTTCTTTATATCTATGATTGGAAACTGTGCTTCTATTAAAGCAGGCTTAATCTACATTTGTCTTTCCTACAGCCATGTCACTGTGACATTTCCATTTATTGGGGGAAAATTGAAGCAGTTGATATGGTTATTATCCTTGTATTTTAAAAGGTTCCTCTTTTAAAACATTAAAAAAAGTGCTACATGATAGAAATTCTACTGAGTTTCATGGATTCTAAATCCAAGGCTTGGATTGGGGAAAGTGTTATGGACTGTTATGTCTCAAAATAGGAATATTGTTGGAAATATCTAGGTGTTTATTAAACATTGAGGGCCCATGTGCATGAAACAATTTGTCCTTTTTAAAGCAGATCCTTAATCAATTCAACTTGATTACATTGCAGTCTTTACAACTGCAAAATTTAAACTGGCTTTGGTAAATTGAATCAGGATAAAGCAAGTGTTGAAGTGTCAACAGACTTAACCTTCTTTCCGGTAAGTGTGTCATTAACAGTTGCTCTTTGCCCTGGGGATATTAAACAGAGAGAAAAGTTGGTAACCTGACACCAAGAGTTCCACTTAAGTAGTTACCTGAATGTCTAGTTATCTTTCAAAAGAGACCAAGTGGAGGAAATGAAAACACTTCCCTGTAGTTGCCCTGACAAAATAGTCAGTTTCGGCATTTTCAAAAGGAAGGTCATCCCTGGCTCCTACGGAAATCACTAGCAACCGGGGCATTGACTTTGACCTAATAGGATCAGTCAACCAGAGACATTCCTGAACAGCCTAACCATATAGTTCAACTGAAAAAGACAGGAACGTTTTGAAAAGGGTGAAATTAAGTACCTTTGAACAAGATCGTTTGGGTGTGCACCTTCTTCCGTGATCCAGCTGTTGCAATCAGCTAAGGGAGAACATTTCTATACATAGGTGTCTGCTGCTGATCTAACCAGCTTTATCTTTTAGCCACTGGTTTTTGCCTCCATGTTCTATTCATAGAATCCTACTATTGGAAAGGGCCACTGAGTCCACCCCCTGGTTCAGAGTAGCATTCCCAAAATGCCTACAAGCCAAAAATGGCTGAGGGTTCCTGGACAAGAGCATTGGACCAAGACAGGGATGTGCCACGATGGATGACTTCAAGAGGTGACCTGCTCTTGAATTCTTTGGAGGAAGAAGAAAGTCACTATCAACCATCATTATACTCATTTTTTCCAATGTAAAGATCTTAGTATTCTGGGGAAAATTTAAAAAAAAATGACTTATCCTCCCCAAATCTATTTCCATGGCTGGAATTCACTCAGCTGAGTCAGGGATACAGACTGAAATTCTTTGCCTGTTCATTTCAGCTCTACCTTATGGCAATAGCAGTGTGCTGATGGTGATGGTGACAATGATGCTCTTCAACATAGGTTGTTCTTATCAAGTTAACTCAGGGAACTTCTTGATGACTAGGTCAGCTGTTCTCTTCTTTCACTGTGAATTTCCTGGTTTTTGCCGGATGTTGCTGCTTCTGACACAGGAGGCTCCCGTGTGTGCTGTTCAGAAATGTGGAAGTGAAGTGATGTGGGAGGAGAAACACACACAATTCTAAATTGTAATGATCCTTAAAATGAATGGCTGGAAGAAAGTGGGGGATGCCTTAGGGTGAAGGTTAATTTTGGGCTTTACATCCATAAGTTACTGTTGGCCTATCCTCATTCTGATATTCCTAATGTTCTTTTGCTCTAGGACAAATATGTATTTGGTTTGGGGTTGGTGGTCTCCCTCCCTCTCTCTCTCTTTCTCTTTTGCCTGACAGTAACAGCCTTGAAGCTGAATTCTTTTCAGCTGCTGGAATACTGAAGTACTACTATTAGTATTAGATTTCTCTAAATACAGCCACAGTTTCTCCTGCTCATTTTACAAGCAATGTTATTTTTTAGCATGCCGGCATGTGTGTCTTAGCTCCATATTATACCTCTGAATAGGTTTTAAGTAAATACAAGAGCTTCAACAACTTGGAACAAGGAAGTAGCGCTCCAGATAACTTTTGGGCCATGGTGCTGAAAAACTCTATAGGAAGTAGATACCATCTTAGTGACCTAAAGGTCTATGAAACAATGAGTACTTGCAATGCACTTCTGTCTAAAGCAATTTTTCTCAGTCTGAAACCACCTGAAAAGTGTTGGATTTCAGTTTGCATAACTACCCACTCAGCATGGCCAAAGCCCATACCATGTAGATAGTCAGCAGCTCCGTAGATAGTCCAACATACCTAAAGAACAAAATATTTTAGGAACACAGTTTAAATTAGTAATATCCAGACTGTCCTAGAAATGGATAAGAATGTTGTAGGAATGTTTTCCGAAGACTTATGAAATCCTTAGACCAGAGTTTCTTAACCAGGGTTCCGCGGCACCCTAGGGTTCCACGAGAGGTCATTAGGGGTTCCCTGGGAGATCACAATTTATTTAAAAAACAATTTCAAATTTGGGTAACTTCATATTAAAGAGGTAAGTTTCATTCTTTATTTTCAGTTTAAGAACACTGTTAAGGCATCTATACAGGCCTACCCATGAAACAAATAGAATAATTTTGTAACTTCTGGCCTATATTTGAGCCTGAATGTTCAGGGGTTCCCCAAGGGCTGAAAAATATTTCAAGGGTTCCTCCAGGGTCAAAAGGTTGAGAAAGGCTGCCTTTAGACTGTCCAGGTGCTCAGATCTTAAAAATCTGGGATTGGCTTTCTATGTATTCAATCTTGTTTGTAATTTAACCAGATGCCTCTGTGCTAGGAACACGTAATGAATTTGGCAGGTGCAGGTAGGTGAGGATTTCATTCAGTTCATATTGTTTATAAGGGCATACCAACGTTTTCATTTTTTTTTTCATGGATGGGAATGCAAACAACTCGACTGTTTCTTTTTTTCACTCCTCTAAACAAGAAACTGAAGTGAAACTAATAACCAGCCTAACATTGGCTGGACTATGTGTTCTGTGTTTCATGTAGTGCTGCAAGATTTGACAACATAGACTTATGTTCAAATTTACATTCAATCAGTATGCTGATTTAGTAGTTTGGGCCAGTCTCTTCCCCTCACCTAATGTTCCCATAAGGATTTTGTAAGAATAACGTGGAAGGTTAGAAGGAACTGTGTCCTTCTCACTGATCTCCCTGGAAGAAAGGGATATAAGATAATAAATAATTAGGTAGGGCTGCCTATGTCATTGTTGTGTGTTGCCCATTGTGAATTACATTCTGCTTCCAGATTAACCAGTGGCTTTTTTAAATCCTGAAATTTAATTACTCACAATGATCTGCCTATATGTGTGCATCTTCTCTAAGAACAGTACGATGTGGAAATAAGCATTTTGATGCACTGAAACTGCCAGCCTCCCAAGAATTGCAACTTCTGCTTGATGGCAAAATTGCAACCTGCATATCACTAGAAGCATTGCAGATTGCATGGTTTTGCAATGGAATTCACAGAAATCAAAATTCTGGTTCAGAAACTCATACCAGATCCTGGGACCTATGATAAAAGAGTAGTGTGACCTTTATATCATGTCCTACTTATGCCACCAGAAGTATCAGCAGGCTATCTGACATGGCATCATTTATTTCAAGGTTTGGGAAGCAATGATTTTCCATACAGTGTTGGACAATGATTCCCATCGTTTTGAGTAGGGCTGTTGGAAATAGAATCCCTCAATATCTGAAGAGCATCTTTTTTTTCTCTGTCCTGTTCTTTTCTTATTGTCTGAAGCAGTTTTTCTTAAACTTTTTTCTCTCAGGACTCCTCCTCACTTTTAAAAATTATGGAGGACCCCAAAAGAGCTTTCCTTTGTATGGGTTACATTTATCAATATTTACTGCATTAGAAATTAAAATGGACACATTCGCTGCCACTACAGCCTCTCATGATCGTTTGATGGGATTTTAATATTGTATTATTTTTCCACATAGGCTGGCAAAAAAATTTGATTTCATGGATTCCTGAGAGGGTCTGGGGGTCCTCGGACCACACTTTAAGAAACACTGATCTTAAGAAATAGAATGCCTGGAAAGATAAGTTTTAGTGGAAATCACATTTTAATAGTGCCATAATTCTTTCTCTGCTTGTGGTGAACTTGTCAGATCCATTTTTGTTACTGGGAAGCATCTTTTAATGATCAAAGGCAACGTCCAGATTGTCCTGTTCTATCAAAAAACACTTTGGTGTTTCTCTTCCTTTGATGCCACCAAGGGATTCTCTTGGCTGGGTTTTCTTTTTCGTCTTGACTTCCAAGGACTGCTGTTTCCATTTGTTTATGAAGGTGCAAAATCAGCTGTAAAAATGTGCCGTATTTCACAATCAGCCCAGCAGAATCAGGACTAAGCATTGTCCATATATTCATATTCATTCGTCATGACCACCGGACAACATTGGAGGGCCATCAAAACAACAGACAGAAGAGAATATTTGTTTGTTGGTCACCAACCATTGTTACTTTGGACCTGTGTAATGCGAACGATACTTCCCTTGGATAGTGATAGTGCCCGTCTGAACTTATTTAAACGTGTGATGTTCCACCCAGAATTCAACCCATCTTTTATAGACAGTGTTTTAGAGGACAGACAAGGTCAAGCTGAGTGATTCTAACATGGCAATCCTGATGGACAAAGTGAAAGCAAATTCCACTGGCCACAATTACATTTAGAAGGGATAGGTTTTATGTTTCAGTGGGAAGTGGAAACAGTTTCTATTTGTTTGCATTTTGTTGTGTGAAGAGGGACACAGATCTAACAAGACCCGAAAGGCAGGTTAACATTTAAGGAAGTGGAATGAGATCCATTTCTGTGAGAATAAATGTGTTAGCCTTTAAAAACTCTTTGCCATGGAAAATAATTTTGGAAGACTCATCTATTTTAAGTGTGTGTGTGCCCATGCACTTAACAATAAGAGAGAGCTGGGGAGCTGGGGTTATAACTCCAGAACTCCAGGCATATGAATAAGTGACTGCCAAATTCCAGAGCAAGTCAGCTGAATCCCACATGCTATCCACCTCCTTCTCTCTCACACCTCGCACCCTATAAAATCATAGAAATTGGTATACTAATATTACCCCAGCAGGTGGCAGCACCTAGCTGCCCTTAGGTGATGTGGAAGAAGTTAAGCAGGAGACCACTAGGAAATCTGGACTGTAGCTTGGATTAGGAAGTTTAAAAAAAAAAATCAAAAGAAAGCAATTTCAATACAAATAATAATGCACACATGCATACATGTTTCCTCCTACAATAGTATGAGAATAAAACAGTAGAAAAACAATTCCATAGTATTGCCAAGAAAACAACATAGATGTAACTCGGTACTCATTAGGAGTACTGCTCAAGTTGCAGAAGACTTTATTCAAGGAAGAGGAGGAGGAGGATGGCTTGCAGAACTGATTTTTTTTTTTAAATTGTAGCACTTAAACTTTCTCTTCAGGAAGATTGCTTTGGAATCTTCTTTACTTCCTTTTCAATATCAAAATGAAACATTTCAATTTTTTCAGGCGATTAATGAGGGGTCATTTATTGTGATATATCTATAGCTACAAAGATCAGAACCACGCCAGCAATGGTTTTCCCTTTGGCACTCTATGGAAGTGAAAGTTGGAGTTTAGAAGAAGCAGGATATATAGAGCACTTTTGGTGTTGGGGAAAACTCCTGAGAATACCTTGGACAGCCAAGAAAACAAATAAATGGATCATCAAATGAATCAACCCAGAGTTCTCACTCAAGGCACCAAGGAGCAGGCTCAGATTATCCTACTTCAGACACACAATGTGTAGACCCCTTCAGAAGTCTGTAATGCTGGGAAAGGTGGAAGGAAAGAGAAGAGGAGGACCAGCTGCATGGTGGATGGACTCAATTACAGCAGCCATGGGTGCACCATTGGAAGACTTGAAGGACCAAGTTGGGGACAGATGGGGAAAATCTCTCCATATGGTTGCTAAGAGTGACACTGACTTGATGGCACCTAATCATTTTATTGTGGCCTTTTGATAGCCTGCTCATTTGAATGTTTTAGATTTGGATCAATGCGTTCTTCATAGTTTATACATTGCTGGGGAAATTAAAGCTGAAGAAAATATACCTAGTGTATCTTTCATCATTCACAGTTAATAACATGCCTCCATGATCAATTCTAAATGCTAGTTTTGCACTTGCGTTAAGTCTTGAACCAAGATAACTTAAGACAAAACAAAACAAAAAAGAACTCTATCTCTTTAGATCTTCCTCTTCTTCTTCTTCTTCTTCTTCTTCTTCTTCTTCTTCTTCTTCTTCTTCTTCTTCTTCTTCTTCTTCTTCTCCTCCTCCTCCTCCACCTCCTCCTCCTCCTCCTCCTCCTCCTCCTCCTCCTCCTCCTCCTCCTCCTCCTCCTTCCTAGCATTTTCCTGCTATCACGGGGCCTACTTTTCGGATCCTGAAAAGCCACTTTGCCCAATTGTCTGCATCCTCAGGGCACAGACCCTCGGTTTGCATGTCCTTATTGATGGTGTCTTGCCATCCCTGTCTATCAACTCTATCTCTTTAGATGAATGTAGATGTTGATTTAGGGTGATTTTATAAATGAGGGATTTGGGTTTTTTCCCTCCCATGATTCTGGATTGTGGCACTTTTTATTGAATCAAAGTAAAATGTGCTCAAGGTAAACCTATGGTTTTTATGGATCTGGAACTCGAAACAAAGCCTGAAACACCCCTGAACTTGACTATCTGCCTTGGAGGCTCAGTCTATTTAGCCGATGGGGTAGATTTAACTTAGTGGGTTGTGCAAAAAACTGCTTTAGGTCCAAAGGAAGATATATATTGGCTTCTCTTGCACAAACAAGCTAGTTTCACAGTAAAAGCACTGCCTTATTAACTAGCACACTGTGGTTTCAGCTTGATGAGGTGATGTTGAAACCAAATCCAGGGCAGAGAAAGGAAGAGGGAGGAGGCATCTGGGATATGTTTTGGTGCGGGATGGTACTAACAGTTGAAATTTATCTAAGCCTGACTCAAAACAAACCTTGAACAAATCCAGATAAAATGTGGGCGTGAAAAATAAATAAATTACAAAAACCTGTTAATCTAAACACAAGAGTTATTTTTTTTAACAATCAGCTTTCTCCACATCTCTGAAAAAGAACCCTTACTACTGGAATAACTTTGTTTGAAAAATACTGGAATCTCTTTCTGTCCGATTCAAGCCAAGTAATCAAAATGCATTCACATAAGCCCAAGAAGATACGTTTTGGACCATCAACTGCCCCTTTGTAATAAAGAAGGTGTGCTCCTTATCCTTTTTTTTTTTTTAAGAGAAAAGTTGTGCAGAGTTTTTATTGTGGTGGCCAACTGTTGGTAGCATGTGTTTTGTCCTCCAGAGAACCTGCGGTCTCCGGGGTAAATGACTCACAAATGCTGCTTTTGTTATTTTGCCCATCTCGTAAATAGTTAAGGTGTTTACCGAGGCACCTCTGCACCAAAGCAGTGCCGGTTTATTTATTTATTTATTTATCTTATACCTTTTCAGCTGGACAAAACTGGAGGTGTCCACTGAAGGTGATGAATGAGGCTTATAAACAGCCGTTACTGTCAGTTCCTCCTTTTGTGTCCACGCATTTCTAAGCTAACCACTGAGCCATACATAAGACAGAAGGTTAAGAAAGTGACTGGGTGGTGGGGGCCAGGAGGAGACCAGCTTGACTCTTTGAGAAAGATGTATTCTGTGGATTAGAAATACAGCTGGGGGACCAAGTTGGGGGGCAGAAGAGGGGGGAGAAAACAGGGGAATCCTCCCCTGTTAGCTTCACACCCTTCACCGTGTCAAATCCCCTGTGCCCACAAATCATGACCTGAGAGAGAGGGACCCATTTGCTCTTTTATGCAACTTTGCAACAGCTGCATTTTGTTTTCTCAATGTGGGGAAAGAAAACCTGGAAAAAAAAACCCTTCAGGGTGACATCTCCCCAAACACTCCCAAGGAAGAAAGATGGCACTATGGGAGATTTGAGCAAGGAAGACTTCACAACTTGTTGACATAATGAGGGGCTGTTGGGCTGTAATTAAGTCAACCACAGAAACAAAAGGCTGAAGGAAGATGGGATGAGATCTCCCACAACTAAATGTTATTCCACTGAAAGACTTTTAACTTAAGGGTTGAGTGTCACTAGTGGAACAACAGAGATATTGAACTAGGAGGTCAGGTCTACTAAAAAAAGGGATATTTTACTTCCAAGTATACAGGCCCATGATTATTTTGTTCAAGTACTCTTCTTAATGCCACCATTGCTGGTCCAAAGCCCAGATGAAGGAAAGAGGAAGGCTGAGTGTCAGGCTAGCAAACCAAACCCATAAAAACTAAAACACTGAAGAAACAGCCAATGAAAGGTTTTTTATTAAGCCCAATTGCACTGTTTCAATTTTCAGCATTAAGTTTCTACTCCAGTAGCTCCAGTGAGCACATTGTGTGCATACAGACTTTTTCTTGACTTGTGCATTTTGTCTTATAAATAGAAAGCTTCCTTCTATAGGGCTCTGGCTTTTTTTTTTGAAAAAGTTGGACCAGGTGTGTTTTCAGGAAAACACACAAAGAAGTACCAAATTGTCTTTTTTGTCTTCTGCAACTTCTTGATCTAAACAACTGAAACACTTGGATGACCGAAAAGCCATATTAATAATGCAATTTGAGACTCCATTCATGCCACAGATCAGGGGCATAAATAGTGGCATAAAGGCAGGGAAGGCAGGAGAAACAGCCCCCTTCCTGCTTGCGAAGGAACAAAAAGAAAGGGAATGGGCATGCCACATCTGGGCTGGAAAAAAATTGACAATCGCTAGAGGACAACAAACAGACAGAGAAAACATTCTGTACTGCTATTTAGTGTTCATCAGAGTTTTGGCAATTTATGCAATGCCTAAGGGAGGAAGACTTTCAGGTAGCTGTCTGTGGGTGTGTATCTTCTGAGTGTAAGAGGTCAAGCAAGAGGAAGAAATCATCCTCTGGGGGAGTGAGGAGGTATAGGGAGGCCCTCCTGGGGTTCCGGTCCTGCTGCTCCTGCTGGGTCAAGGAAGAAGTGTCTTAGCTGCCCTTTATCCCACCTTGTACCCCCAGTGGTTACATCTTGGGCTGCTCAGCCTCTGAACTTGCTCATCATTGAGTGGCCCTGTCTGAGAAGTTTTCCTGGAAGCCAGGGGAATTCTACTTAAACTCCTGCTACAAATGTAGAGAAACTTTGATACATGTTACATCTCATATTGAACTCCAAGTGTGGAGTTCTGGAAGTTGCAGCTTTCCAAGGCTGTCCCATTTTGCTGCCTCTGCTGAAGGATAGCTTATCCCCTTCTCTCCTCTTTCGTTCCATGTACAACATCTAACTTTACCGGTAGTTGCATTTTCTTTCAACAGAGACATTAATACTTGGCCACCCGAGTGTATTCAATTGGGGTAAGTGATTTAGGGAGAATGCTTAGAGGAATTCTTCACATCACACTCCAGCATTTACCATCTGAGTCAACTGTTTCACTCTGCCTAATGGTAGGTCTGTTTATTTCTGACCCCAAAAAGATCTGAGATGTTACACCCGAGAGAGAGAGGGGGTGGGGTAGGGGAGAGATTTGGCTGGGAACCAGTAATACATATAGCTATGATGTGAGTTTTATACCTGAGTAGTTGTGACTTAAGGTCAATGTTCCTAATTTCCACACCAACACATTATCTGGTTTTTATGCTTTCCGTGTCATGACATTAAGAGCTGGATGTTAGCTGAACTATGCCTTGGGGCCAAGGCAACCAAATCTTGGCTCAATATGCAGATACTAGAAGCCCTAGTGCTGACCAGAAAGTTGGTTACAGGCTTATAATTGTGGTTTCTTTCCAATCCTCAGTTGTCTTGCCCATGTTTCTTTAATGTGTCAGTATGCTATCCATCTTTAGCTTCTATAAATATGAAGCTCTATATTGAGAAACTCAAGTGGCAGAGCTCCAGGATTCATTTACAGTCCACCTGGGAGAGAACAAATAAACCAGGCTCCTTCCAAAAGGGAAGAACTCCCAAGAGTTTTATAGTTTACTCCTGTCATTGACTAGGGAGTACATTGTAAACATTAAAAAGAGAAGGATTGTGGAGGATGTTGGTAAAATATCGTGGAATCGTCACTTAGATTTGCTTAAGGAACTGGGGCTTTAGAAAATTCATTCATAAGAAGAATCTTTCTGGATTGAGTTAATGGCCCATCTAAGTCAGCATTCACAAGGCATGGCCAACCAGTGGTTCGGTGAAGTTCAGAAGCAGTACAGGGGTGATTCCTTATTTCCTGGACACTTGCCAACAGCTGGTGATATTCCAGGGACATGATTCAAAAGAATATGTGCAGTCATTAAGACTGAGAGCCAGCTTGGTGAAGTGGTTAAAGCACCAGGCTAGAAACTGGGAGACCATGTGTTCTAGTCCTCCATTAGATACAAAGTCAGCTGGGTAGCTCTGAGCCAGTCACTCTCTCTCAAACCTAGAAAAAGGGAAACAGAAACCACTTCTGAAAAACATGCCTAGAAAGCAGCATAGACTTGTCCAGGCACACACGCACACTCACACATACACACCATTAAGATTAGTATAGCACCAAATTTCATACTTTGGGTTGTGCTTGTGAATCATATCATGCTTTGGTCAACATTAAGGAAGAGGAACTGAGCCAGGAATCATTAGTAGATCCCCTCATTGGGATTTATGGATCTTAGTAGGTACACAAAGACCCCAAAGTCTTGGCCAATGTTCAGCATAGATCTTATCAAGTTCATTTCTCAACCCACTTTTAGTGTATTTCACAAGACTTACAAATGGAGATATTTCATGATGGAACATATGATGGTGGTGGTGATGGTGATTATTAGACTGGAGAGGATGGGTAATGCAAATATCTGAAGGATGAAGCAGTTTCGCTTGCTACAGAGGGTAGGATTAGGACAGTGAGTAGAATTTCCAGGAAAGCAAACATGAAAATATTTAAGTGGGGACAAAGTTGTCAACTCTCCAGGATGCTGTACCTGTTAAGATTCCTGCACTGAGTAAAAGTAACATATTTCTGAATTGAGTTTGACTTCTGTTCACTTTTTGGACATGGTTATTTAGATTCCTTGGGTGCAATATAGTATTGGTCATCTCTAGGATTTCCTGATGATACTAAACCAGGTTTGACCTTCCTGGGCTTTTCAAGATTCATCATTGACTTGATACCTCACTGAGTAGTAACTTGCACTACACAGTTTTCAAGTTCCCTTCCAACTCTCTGATCCCTGCAATCATCCAGTCGTACTGTGTATGATTTGACTTCCTACAGTTTTATTTCTGCAATACATTTCTTCAGTAAACAGTACATTTATGCCTGCAGAAAATCTCTTCTTCTGGAACTGTCCAGTTGCTTGTACTTGTCCAATGTTAACTTCCCCCCCCCCTCACTTCCCCCCCCTCACTCTGGCTTCCCCCTGAAAGTTCTAGATAAAAGAAGGTCTTTGAATGCTTGAAAAATGTGAAAAACAAATCTTTTGCCATTGTCTCTTGATGCCCTACAAACCACTGCCTGCTTATTCAGCTGTTCAGACCTCCCCATATGCTGATCTGAGCCCAGAATTCTTGGTTATGATTCAGTGATCATACATGGTATTTCTAATGGAAATTGGAGTTGGGGGGGAGGAGAGACAATTTGTGTGTTTTTGCTTTCTCACCACTTTGCTGCTGTTCCCTAGCACCCAGAATGCTTGAAAAGGACAGGCAAAAAGGGGAGGGGGATTTGGAGTGGAAGAGACCCAAATCTTTCTCTTTCTTTTCATCTCATAGGTACTAGTGACTAATATCTCAGACAAAAGATGGTTAAATTCTGGCTGGAGATAAGCATTCTCCTCCAGTGACTCATCTCCCTTCACAATAACCGAAATGGAACTTCTGTTTATGAGAGCGCTGATGAGCAAATAGAAGTGCCCAAGAAAAAGAGGTTAATTACAGGAAGGATATTCATGGCTAATAAACAAGGGTTGTCTTCCTTTGACTTTGTGTCATCCAACCATCTAAACAGGACTGTAAGTTTTAGCACAGGAGATCAGCAATAAAAGAAGAAAGGGATGAGAAGGGGGAAGGGGAGAGAATCAAATATACCCAGACAGAAATGCAGCAGTGACCACCTTTTTTGCTGTTCCCATTGCTTTGAGTGGACTTTTAACGCATGTGGCTCAATCATGAGTTCACCAGCTGTTCAGAAGATCTTCCTCCCCTGCAAATAACTATTTGTTGTACAGTTTTGAATGTTAACATCTTCAGATCCAGACACAGGAGAATGAAAAAGTTAGCCACTCTAGTTGCTCCAGCATTTCCAGTCTTCGTTGATAGTTTTGTTATTGAATTAACCTAATGGCTGAGTTATGCAAGAGCTAGTCTGGTCTAGTGGTTAAGGCAAAGGCCTAGAAATGAGGAGACTGTGAGTTCTAGTCCTGCCTTAGGCATGAAAGCTGGCTGGGTGACTTTGGGCCAGTCACTCTCTCTCAGCCCTAGGAAGGAGGCAATGGCAAACCACTTCTGAAATCTTGGCAAGAAAACTGCAGGGACTAGTCCCGGCGGTTGCCAAGAATCGGACATGATTGAACGGAAAAAAAAAGGCTGAGTTCTGAACCCAAATGTTTGTATAATTTCTCCGCCTTGAACTTTTGAGATGGCCTGAGGGGTGAACCATTCTTGGATTCTGGTTTCTGTCTGCAAACGTGTGCATAAAAGTATTAACCTACCTTGCAGATCTGTTGTAAAGGTCACTGAGAGGATTACACTCAGTGCCTTTAACCATTCTATGGAACTATGTTGATTCCAGCTATTTTGCTTACCTCCCAAGGATTTCCCAGCAAGAAAAAGCAGCATGAATACTGAACTGCTATGCCATACAATTAAAAACAACAACAACAACAACAAAAAAAAACACTGATTTAGTTCTGAAGATATTTAGGGGTGCTCACTTTTTCTGTGACACAGTTTTTCCCCTTTGGGACCAGGGATTATTAATAATTATGGACAATGAATAATTTTCCAAGGAACTTTAGTCAATATTATTCTGATATTATTCTGAGCTGAAAGGCTGGGGCTGAAAAAGTGTAGGTTCCCTACCAGGGATCTCCATGGTGGTGGTGGGGAGACAGAAAGTCCAAGATGAAGGTCACATGATCAAAGCCTTGCCTTTGTTAATGTGTGTCACATGATACAGGTAAAAAAGGGGCAGGGCTGCAATCTTGTAGTCACACCTGAGATCTTGACTTTTCTGACCCCACCCCACCCCACAGATGCCCTGATGGCAAGTGGTCTTCCTTAGATATTCCTTCGATTTGTCCAGTGTATAAGAAAGAAGAGAAGGATATAGAAAACCTATGAAATGGCCAAATGATTTTTACATATCTCTAAAACAGATGTTTCCATTACGTACTGAGCTGCAGAGCTGCAGAACTGAGAGATGAAACAGAAGGTTTTTTGTCTCCCCTGCTTAGGTAGGCCAGCTCTATCTTCAGACATACTAAAACAACTGCTTTCAGGGACAGACTGACCTGGCTCAAGTCCCATTTTGCTTGCCTGGCCTTTCGCCATCAGCTGTTTTTCAAAACCTGTTTTTCAGTAAACCAAATCTTCTTCTTAACCTCAGTGAAACCACTTCTGTATTTTTGCCAAGAAAGCTGCATGGATATCACCATCACCATCACCATCACCATCAGAGATTGCCTTGATGGAGACTTGGTGGACCTTTCTGCGGTGAACAAAACCAACTTCCCAGACTTAAGGCCACCACTGCCTATACCTGTCTGAAACCTCCCTGAGGTCTTAAAGCTTTGCCCTGTGGTTTTATGAGTCAGTAAGGCCTTGCCTTGTCTAATGGCTCGATTGCTCTTCTCTACCCAAACCGGACTGTACATAACAAAAAGGTGAGACAGAGTATCTTTGGAACCATCTGCCACTTCTGAATCTTGAATTTCATCATCTTGTTCTTGCTTCCTCCTGTCTCCTCGTGTATTCTATCTTTAAGTTAATAAAAAAATAAAAGGGGACCAAAATGCTGTCCTTTGGTGCCTCACTGCTGTGAAAGGTCCAAATAACCTATTAATATGACATTATGAGTAATCTAATAATATCATTGTCTCATGCTTTATTATTTCAGAGAAGCTAGTGGAGATTGAAAAAGGTGAAACTGGATTCTTTTCTGTTGGCATATATCTTATATAGTTTCTAGATCCGCTTATCACACCAGTTAGATTTTAGCTTCTGTACCTGTGGCTTGCTCTTATGTTGTTATACTGAGAAAGAATTTGACTTTAACCGTAAATTGTATTGTGTGTTGCATCTATTATATTGCGGTTCATGTTGTATTACCTTGTAATCTTGTTATCTTAGTTGTGGGCATGAAATACATAAAGTTACTATTATAATTACAACTACTTTCAAATTTCAGCCTCCCAGAGTTGCTGGGATTTGGGCAACATATAATTTAAATAATAAATACACATCTACACATGAGGGGGGAAGGAGGAGGAGGAGGAGGAGGAGAGGGGGGCAAAAAAGCAATATAGATATATAACAAATAAAAGGGACTTCTTCCATATTGGGAAAATATGTGTGTACATGTGTGCTTGCACAATTTGAAAATGCAATTTGGGCTTTAAGTGTGACCCATGCTTCTACTCCTTGAAAAAAAAAATTCTCTGACCTTGTTTGGAATGGTTACCCCCCCACCCCGATCGCCCCCATCCCTTTTTAATGGACAACCAGTGTGTTTTATTTATCTGACAAGGTTTCTTCATATTGTTTCAGGTTATCAGCACTGCCTCTCTGATCATATTACGGTTTATGCTGGGATTTGACCCTCGCCAGGGTTCATTTTAAATCAGATCCTTATCATTACTGCTGTGATAAATAGAGATGCTTTGGAAGCAGTATACAGATAATTTATTTGGTCCCTGTCTGTATCATGTTTTATACAACCCAGGATCAATGTCAGCCCTTTATGGATATAGCTTAGGTTGCATTCAGAAACTACAGCCTAAAGCTCTTTAAAGAATGTTAATGTAATAGCTGACATTTTTATGATATAAGGCTACAAGGAGAGGGTAGGGATGAGGAGAAGACCATGTTGCTGTCTACCATGTGGAAAATCATCATCAGAAAAAGGAGGGAGGGGGAACTAAAGGCTTCCATGGATATTTTTTGAACACTAAAGGAAAAATACTAAAGGAAAACAGGTAGCACCGGAATATGTCAAATTTAAGAATGATGCATTAAAAAAGGGAAATTAAATGGGTTTTTTTTTCTTTCCTGCCCAAGAAGAAGCATCACATACAAATGTCATCAAGGCAAAAACAGAGAAGTTTGGAGAGTAAATGCTGATTGTGCCAAGATAAGAATGAAACAGTTGATCATACAATAATTGGAGGCACCAAATTCTATGAACTGACTACCAAAAAAAAAAAAGCATGATTGAGTTGGGAAGATACTACCCTGATACTTATGTAAAAAGTATAGGTTCACAGTCAGTAAGAGTGACTGGAAACATGAAATCACAGATAAAGTCATTGAAAATGGCAGAGGAAAAACTTTATCAGATTTTAAAATTCAAATCCTGTCAGTGCTGGAGCTGCAGAAGTAACCCCCAAGAAGTTCATCTATGAAGCATCTTCTCAAAGCTCTTAAAAGAATGGAAAGAAATGTTCTTACTGACCATCATCTGCCCCTTCATTAGAAATGTCTCACAGATGCATTAGAGAAATTTTCTACAAAAAAGACAGCATTAAAGCATTTTTTTAAAAAAGCATTAATTAACTAACTAACTAACTTATTACAAATGCTTCTGTGCCACATCAGTCATGTGACTTTAACTGGCCTACAGCAAAACATACAATACATACAATACTTATAATAAATCAGAATTATGAATTAACATCTAATAATAATAAAAATTATCAACATAAATACAACATCAATTAAAAACCAGAATAATAGAATATTGTTTCCTTGTGAAAGTAAAACAATTTCTAGGCAATGAATTGGAAGTGGCTGCAAGTTTTGGGCCTATTCTAGTAATTAATACTACCCCTTCCTTCCTTTCCTTCCTTCCTTCCTTCCTCTCATCATTCTCCTTCCTCTCATCTCTCTCCTTCCTTCCTTCCTTCCTTCCTTCCTTCCTTCCTTCCTTCCTTCCTTCCTTCCTTCCTTCCTTCCTTCCTTCTCCAAAGTACTCCAAGCATATTCAGAGAGGCAATTGCAAATGAAATAGGAACAGTGGAAAGGGAAGAGGGAAAACATATGCAGATTATGGTGCCAGATTTTCTTATTCCATTTCCCAAAGAAATTATAACATGACTGCAAGAAACATTTATGGGAGGGGAAGCGCCAAGGAACCACTAAACTCATCTGGCCAGTGTCACAATAGATAGCATATCTTTAATGTTCATCCATTATTGTTGCACTCTCTATTCAAGGGAAGCTTGTTTCATTCCTCCTTGCATGGATTTCTCTCTCATTTTTTATCCCCCACTCGACCCTTGTTAAACAACCTGAACAGAATTTGTTAACTTCTATAAAACGTTGGAAGCTCTCTGCCTTCAGGTATAGTGGAATGGAATGGAATGGAAGATGATGCCATCTTGCTTTCAGATAAGGCAACAAAATGTCTGCTCTGAAGAAACCAACAGCAAATGAGGAATTCAATTCACCCAATGCTTTAAAAACTCTCAACATGCCCAAATGACCGTTAAAAATGTCATATCTTGAAAGAGTTCCTCATAAAATAAATAAATAAATAAATTTAGCTGCAAATATTAAACTAGCAAAGAAGAGGAAGAGATCTGCCTATAATCCCATCAGCCTCATTTAGATATTTTCCACCTAGTTCCTACATTCTAGTAGTGTAATTCTAGATACATTCACTCAAGCAAAGAGTATTCTTATTTTTTAGGGTAATGTATAATGAGTGTAAGGGCAAGTATATTTTCCAAGGCATTCCTGCTGATGTGCAAGAGAAAGGCTTACTTTCAATGTAATTGCCTGCTTCAAGCATTGCATCATTCTTTTTTAAACCAATTGCTGCTTACAGCAGGACACCTTTCCAATAAGATCTCAGTGCAAACTGTCTTGTGAAATTCTCCATGAAATTTGTGGGCAGGGAAAGTGGAGAATGATTTTTCCTGAATGTCTCCAGGGCATGGAGACATTCTTCTTCCCACTATTTCTCAAAGGTGTGACACCTTCTTAAGTAGTGACAGAACACCACTACTGTAAATGCCCCATGGGAAAATGGCTTGCTGAAATCTTCCACTGGGATTGAATGGAAGTGTGGAAAACCAGGGAGGCTACAGATTGCAGAAGAGATGATTATGCAGTGAAAAGTAGGACATTCATACATATATCCTTCACCACCTGGATACTAAATAAGAGCTAGAACACAGCCCTCTGCTCATGAGAATTTATCTAAAAATCATGTCTCCTTTTGAAGAAATTGAATGACACCTAGTAGAAAAAAAATGCAAGAAAATTTCTACCCAACAGCCTTGTCAGTTGGACAAAAAAAATACTTGGGTAGTGATTTGATGCATGCTTCTCTGAGAGAAAATCCCACTGAATGCCCTAGAAATGGACATGTGTCAATTGCAAAACACATAGAGTCATGTTACATTCCTGTTCACTGGTAGCTGTGGACATCCAACTGAGCTCACCACTCTTGCCATCATCGTAGGATGGGTAATAGAGTAGAAAAAAGATCAATTCACAGAGGAGGGTGAGAATGAAAGCAACTTTTCCCTGAATGACAGTTAAAGATAGTCTTGAAGCCTGGTGGGAGATTGGTTTATTCACACCACCCTTGTGAGAACATTAATATTGCTCTGTCAGCACAGAACTGAAATGTCCAATAAATCTCTATCTAAAGGGAAATTTGTAAACAATAAACTGCAGAAGCTGTAACAGTTTAATTCATATCGAACGGGCTACATCAAATGTTATTTGCAGGGCAGCCCAGAGTTGTCAAAGCATTTTCTTCAGAGTTGGGGTTAGAACAAATTCACAAACTGGGAAATATGCATAATAGGACAGTTGTGCAAGCAGTAGAACTGGTCATTTGATTGGACTCAATGTTATCAGTTTTTCTGCAATTAATAATTAAAATGTCCAACTTGCCCCCCTTGATGGGAAGGCTGAACACATTTTAAAGCATGTTAACCAGTGGTCTGTTACAAGCATGGCTTGGAAACCCACAATGCATTGGGGTTAGGGTGCTAACCACCAGAACCTCTGCTCATTTATGCTGCTTGTTGGAAAGCCTTTCCTTTTTCATTATGACAGACAACAAGGTGTGGTGATGTCCACCAACTGAGATAACATGAAAGGGGATTTGTCAAATTAATGGAGGATCAGAATGGTTATATCCTATCTCGAGAATCACCTACAATATATCTCTGAATTCCAGCTAATGGGAAAGAACAGCAAAAGAGAGTTGTGGCCATAATATCTTGTTCTGAATCTTCCCATAGGCAACAACAGTATTCAGAATGAACCCCCCCCCCCCAGTTAAAATTTGGACTAGTTGCTAAGGATCAGGGTCTTCCCCCAAGGAATAATTTAAAGCAGATGCTAAGGATCAGCTATAAGATCCAAGAGAACTCTTTCTGTTGAACTTTGCCCATCCTCAATTCATAGAGTCATCTCCCTGATCATGGACATCCATCCTTTTAAAAGATTTCTCAAAAACTAACTTCACTCATTCTGACTCATGGCTTGCACATGTTATATTGACTAAACCATAATGATTAAATCACAATGTGTGAATTCAGTGAAGAGTTTTAACAAGAGTCATCTGAATCAATCAGCAGAAGCTGATTGTCCAGGAGACAGCTCTCTCCAATTGTAGGTCATTCATAATTACTATGTGGAAAACTACATGGAAGTTATACTTTACATCCCATAAAAGTTGAAGCTTGAGGACTGAACTATTAGCTGACTCACAAATCAGAACAGCATTTGGGTCCAAAGATAAATAATCAAATATTGAGCTAAAACAGTGGCTTTCTCATTTTTCTGGGGTCCTTAACTCTGATTATCCCTCTCTGTCTTCTTAGGAAATGGCTATCTTTGTGAACATTTTAAGGCTGGTATTTAAAAAAAATGGATGGATGGAAGAATGGATGTTAGGGGAAAAAAAGTTCTTCACCACTTCCCACCATTTCAGAACCTATTTGGAGACAACTGGAAAATATTTTAAAGAGCACTTAAGTATCGGTAAAATTAATTAATTAGTTTTTTGGATGCACATCCAAATGGAGTGTTAATCTGTGTCTTGCTTTTCAATTTAAAATTGAATTTGTGATTAACAGCAGAGTAGGGCAGGGGTAGGGGGAGCCAGCCTCTGACATTTCATAAATGAAAAGCATTCTCTTACTTTAAATAATGAAAAAAGCCCTATATATAGGAGATTATATATCTATGTAACCAGTGATACATAATTTTACAACCTTACAGATGTATTTGATAATTAACAGCATAAATTAGGAAATGGACTATTCAGACTCTGGAATGGGCCATTTTGACCTTGAAACAGGTCATTCTGGTACATGAAATGCACCTGTTTGGATGACTTCGGGATCACTTTGGATGGTCCCGTTTCAAGGCTGCAAAGCTCTGTTCTGAAGTCTGAACATTCTATGATGGAACATTGTAAATATGGGAGTCCTTTGGCTTTGAAGAAGACATACTGTTGTGCAAATTGCACAACAGAAACCTGTGCATGATGGAGCTTTACGTGGAACAGTTGTTGCACAGGGGCAGACTCTCAGCATAAGAGACCTTAATCCAGTGGCACAGAGAACCGTTGCAGCTGGAGACCTCTCCTGCTGCAGTGGATGACCAGGACGTCTAAGTGCCTTGTTGTGTTCTTGGCTCTCCACAACACCTGCCTTGCTGACCATTGGACCGTTGATCAGTCTCCTCTGCTCCATCTGCCAGACTTCACATGCTGGGATAGACAAATCCCCTACCTCACCAAGAGTTGAAGACCCATTGGCTACTCTCACCTGGTTTGGCCCGTCTGCTGAGATGGTTTACCAGGGTGTAGCCACTGCATGTGTTACAGCTACTTGGAGCCACAGGTGAAAGCTGAGTGCCAGTTGGGGACCAAAGGTGAATGAGCAGACCTAGAAAGGGTATGGCAGGCCGCTCCACCAGAGGTGCTACCCCTCCCTGGACACCCCATACACACCCCTAAAATGAAGCTGTATAAATAGCAGTTGGATAATATGGAAAGAAGGTGAGCTCCTGTTAATTCTATGGGACAAAGTGAGTAAGTGAAAGAGGATAATATGACTCCAGGACCATCTGTCAGGGGACTGTTCTGAAACTATAATTTCAGGGGTTAACAACCAAAAAGAGGGGACAACCAAATCACTTTTCAACAGATGGAGCAACAATAATAAAGTAGTATACTTTTGATAGGTAAAAAAAGTATAAAAAGAGAACCCTGTGTAAAAAGCATAATCTTGAGATTACAAAGGGATCAGAACTTCAGTATGACACTTGGCCAAATGATGCACTTTGACTTTCTTGCTTCCTTGAGAGCAAGTCTCCACATATTTTAATTACACAAAGAAATAAAGAATAATTTTGTATCTTTCTCACATTTAGATTTCTGTCCTGGCTGACAATACACAATATGTTACTATTATTATTATTATTTTATCCAGTTCAATTGTGTCCAATTCTCAGAGACAGCCTGGACAAGTCCCTGCAGTTTTCTTGGCAAGGTTTTTCAGAAGTGGTTTGCCATTGCCTCCTTCCTCGGGCTGAGAGAAAGTGACCGGCCCAAGGTCCCCCAGCTGGCTTCGTGCCCAAGGCAGGACTAGAACTCACGGACTCCCGGTTTTTCAGCTTGATGCCTTAACCACTACACCAAACTGGCTCTCTAATCTGTTATTAGGATTATAAGGATAAGAAACCAAATTATCCAAATTTGCCTACAAAGATCTAAGCATGAATCCTATGTCAGAAAATGGCTAATAATCCGTCTTATTTCTTTGAGGGTTTCTAGTCCTCAGTAAGTTTAAAATACTGTGAATGATACGATTACAAAACTGTGGTGGCAAAATGGAATATGACTTGAGCAGAGATCTCAGAAAGTTATCTTTGCACTTTCTTGAATTGTGTGGCCTTATAAATGTTTTGAACATATCCCATGGCAGTGCCGGGATACAGCGTTTTCCTATATATTCCCCTGTCATAACGATAATTTCACTGGTATCAGAGGAAACCAGTAGTAACTCTTGTGATTACTTGCTGTGATATCTGAAGCAAAAGAAATTACATGAAATTTAGTCAGTGAGATGGCAGAAGATCTGGTCATGCTTTTCTGTATTTGAGTAATTCAGAGTTGGTTGGCCTTTTCTCTCCTGACTAACACCCTCCTTTTGATGACTTAATTTGTACAAATATAGCTGTACCAAACAAATCTGAACACCCCAACTACAGAAAGGAAGTGGTTAATTCATGATAATTTTGAACTTATACTTGAACCATATATTTTATTTATTGCGCCCATAATAATGTCCTTCCCCAAAGCTTATAGAACTATAAATTCTTTGCCCTAATTGATTTTATTTCTTGAAACAGAATCAGAGCTTAAATAAATCATAATAATGATTTATTTCTTGCCATCAGCTGAAGCATTTCAGAAGAAATGGGCCATCAGTTTGTGCATTGGGTCTAAAACTAAATGCTGGAATTCAGTGGAAACTTTACAGGTATATGTTCAAGAAATTTAAAAAAAATCAGAGTAAAAAAAGGTTCTGTTCACAACTTCAACTTCCTGTACAGTTGGTTTAATGTTTATAGCACAAGATTTATAGTGGCTTATAAACAGACCATTATTAGTGGTTTATGTTCCCAAAATATTTTACCTGAAGGAATACCTATTCCCATACCAACTTGGCATACTTTAAGGTTGTTTACTAATGCCTTTCACTAGTCTCTTTGGAATTATAGAATGATAGGTTTTTGAGGTTGATATAGTTCACATCTCCTACCAGTCAATAATAAGAACCATAGACTTGAGCCAGTAAGAAGGTCAAGTTTTCAGCTGTGGTTGTCTTCTGAGTTACAGAAGACTTTCAGAAAGTTTATGCAATCAAAGTTAATGACATCCTTTTAAGCATGAGGCACCTTTTACCTTTTATCTACTATTTTGGTCTCTGTGATTCAAAATGTTTAAGCATTATTTTTGCATAAGGTGATATTTACAATTTTTGAGATAAAAATAAAAGTGGTTATAGCTCCAGTTTGCCCTAACATTTTTCAAGTCAATTGTTTCTTCTTTATTAACCCACAGCTGACCTATAGACTAATATACCTACTATAGCAAAAGCACCACTCCCAGGTAAATATAAGTCTTGATAAGGCAGATGTAATTTTCCCAGAATTTACTACTAATCACAGATTTGTCAACTCCAATTGGTAGACCTCCAGCTTCTGATAATAAAGTGAGATGTATTGCATGAAAAAGTAATACTTTCCCCCTCCATTATGTAGCAGGGGCAAGCATTCTGCTCCCATAAATTTGATGGGACTGCAGCTTCCATCCTTCCTCACTACTGATCTTACTGGGTGGACTCAAGGAAATGCTCAACAGTTATCTGAAAGCCCTGATTTATAGACTACAAAGAAAACATTAAAACAGCATGGTTATTTCAATGTATTGTCCCAATATCCATCATTGTCTCTCTCTGTGCATCAAATTACAGTCCCAGAGTCCTTTGTTCTTTTTAATCCATGTGTTTGTTTGTTCAACATCATGCACCTATCTAACTTCCTGATCACCTGTAGAAACCGGATGAGTTCCAGTGTCTTTCTCTATGTCACCCCTGATGCGCCTATGGTGATAAATGGGATTCTCACTAATGTATTGGCCAACACTAAAAATATGGTATATGTTATTAAGAAGTGCAGCTGACTGTAACAAAAGCAAAGCAAAACAAAACAAAACAAAACCCCCTTATACAGTATATCAGAGATCAGACTTGAACAACATAATGAATTCAGAAGTTATTATCTTTTTTGGATTCCAGTTCAGGAGAGGGATTGATATGGAAGTGTATCCTTTAAATCATACCTTGGGCTGGTCTTTCTGAAGGTCCTCTTCTTCTAACAAAATGAATTTCTTTTAGCTTAAAAAATATGCAGTCTTTGGAACCAACATTTGTTGATCTCTCCAACGTTTTATTGGTCATTAATGGCAAGTCACTCAAATCCAATCAGCTCTGCAAAGGCTCCTGTGTGATTCAAAAATTTGCTCACTGGATCCCAATACATGCTAGATGGGTCCCAATAAAAAGTTAGGGTTTCACTTTTTTCTTCGTTCTTATGTATTTATCTGCTATATTTTAGAAAGCATCTCATCCCCACCACAACACACCACCTTGCCAAATCCCCTATTATCTTTTTGGCAATGATCAAAAGAAGAAGGCAATCCATTTTGCATGAAAACATGCTTTAACTGTATTTGTAACACTCAATAAATAAATTACAGGTTTTATAACATTCCCAAAGAACTGCGGTTATTAACTTCACACGCTTGGAAGAATGAATTAAATGCCAGCCCTTGCTGAAAGCTTCTAGGTTCTCACTGCAACAGTGTACCATATTATTCTTTCTTTCTTTCTTTCTTTCTTTCTTTCTTTCTTTCTTTCTTTCTTTCTTTCTTTCTTTCTTCTAGTTCACCCTTACATGGAGTAAGAATAGTTCCTGAGGAAAGTAAAAGCAGATGGGTTCCCATCTTGGATAGTTTACAGCATCGTATAAATTCCGCAAAATGAAAATGAATTATGTATTATTGGGTTTTACATAAGGTCACCATCTGACCTCTGACCCTTCCCTTTTTTCTCATTTGGCTCAATTATTAGAGGAAATGACAGATTTGATCTCTTTTCAAACTGTATTAGAAAAGGCTTCTTTATTTTGGCCCCCAGCAGCAGTGCTCTGCCAGAAGTCACCCAAGTGCATTAATTATGATTGATTTAGTGAGTCTATAAGGTGATTATTTCTAGTATTCTACTGCTGTGCTAAAACCTTTTGACCCCTCCCCCCCAATAGGCCACACAGCCAAACGGAAACCATCAGAAGATTTAAGAGCGTTGAGGTGACCAGAGAGATTGCTTCTCTTCTGTGTTTGAATTCAAAACATTTCAAGACACTCAAGCAAATCCAAGGGATCGAATTACTAGGAGTTTCTGCAGCTATTTCACAGTCTGAGGTCTCAGATATCTCTATCTATCTATCTACCTATCTATCTATCTATCTATCTATCATCTTTAACTCTATCTATCTATATCTTTATCTATCTATATCTGTATCTATCTTTATCTATCTTTATCTATCTATCATCTTTATCTGTCTATCTATAATTTATCTATTTTATATATCATCTATCATCTATCATCTATCTATATGTTTATCTCTATCTCTATCTATCATCTATCCATCTCTATCTATATCTATCTATCATCTATTTATCTATCTTTAGCATCTTTATCTATCTATAACTATCTATATCTATCCATCATCTTTAACTCTATCTCTATTGATCTTTATCTATCTATATCTTTATCTATCTATATCTTTATATCTATCTTTATCTAACTTTATCTATCTATCATCTTTATCTGTCTATCTATAATTTATCTATTTTATCTATCATTTATCATCTATATCTTTATCTTTATCTCTATCTCTATCATCTATCCATCTCTATCTCTATCATCTATTTATCTATCTTTATCATCTTTATCTATCTCTATATCTATCTATCTATATCTATCTATCATCTTTAACTCTATCTATCTCTATCGATCTTTATCTTTATCTTTATCTATATCTTTATCTATCTATATCTTTATCTATCTATATCTTTATCTATCTCTATCTATAATTTATCTATTTTTATCTATCATCTATCATCTATCTATCTTTATCTCTATCTCTATTGCTATCTATAATCTATCCATCTATCTCTATCTATATATCATCTATCTATCTTCAGTATTCACAGAATGATACCACAGGAAACTGCTCCAACATATCCCAGTCTGTGCTGTGTTGCTGAAAAAAAAAAGAAAGGAAAGGAAAAGAAAATGAATCTAACCTTGACCAGTATCACCCATTCTCAACTTTGGCACATCAAACACTTTGGGGTGGAACAGCTACTCTTCTAAGTGATAGAAAGCAATGGAGGGTGAAGGGGAGAATTCAAGAGTCCCATTCTTTTCCCTCTCAGCATATTTTTAAAATGACAGTACTAATTAAAGAAATGAAAGAAAAAAGGGGCCACTGTCAGTTTTGATGTAAAGTGCTGAATTTTAATAAGCTTAGTGATGGGAGTGAACTCAACTTTTCCAAATATCCCCTCCCCATTGTTTGTGAACAGGAGGGAGAAAAAAAACCTGCCTCTTGAAACTCAGTGGTTATTGAATATCTGAGTTCCAAGCTTAGAAATGAAATTTCAGTTGAAGACAATTAAATTTGGGACAGATGAGAATGGAGGGGGAATGGATATGGGAGAAAGATGGATGAGTGAGGGGTGTATATAATCCTAAATCTAGTCTGTAGCAGTTTTATATGTATCCTGTTTTCAGTCCTTTCTGTGGAGTTCCATATGATTCTGCAACTAAAAAATAACAAGAAAATTGTGCATTTATTTTTTGCACACAATTTTCCATAATAAATGCATTTGGTACGCCCAAGGAAAACGCATTTTTCTACATAGCTTTCTGACCTAGAGGCATTTTTGTACATGGTTCCTCATTCGCTTTAAGGCAGGAAATATTTTGGGATGGACACTGGCAGAGACCTCATAAATTATACATTTCTTCACACATGGCAAATTTTTACAGATCACATCTTTGCAATTTGATTTTTTTAAATGCGAGATGGATTTTCTTCAAATAGTCATCCTTTTCTGTTGTCACCACTAGCCATTTATTTCTCCTCCCCTTCTACACCCAATCTGCACTGCCACAGGAAGGGACAAGGGAGGAGCACACCAGCCTTCTATCTTAATTTCTTAATTTGCTCTTTACACATGGAGGGCTAAATGAGTAGAGGAACATAAAACATAACAATTGCTGGATTAGATCAAAGTTTCTATCAAGTCCAGCATTCTGGCCAAATGCATCTGGAAACTCACAAGCAAACCTGTCAACCATTTATAGCAGTGTGTCTCAACCTTGGCAACTTTAAGATGCTGGCTGGGGAATTCTGGGAGTTGAAGTCCATACCTCTTGAAGTTGCCAAGGTTGGGAAACACTGATTTATAGTCTGATCCTCTGTGAATGTCTTTAGTTCTCCTTTAAAACCATCCAAACTGATGGCTGTGATCTCTGATGGAAATAACTTCCATAGTTTAGATAGATAGATAGAATACTTTATTGGCCAAGTATGATCAAACATACAAGGAATTTGACTTGGTAGAAGAGCTCTCAACATATCTACACAACATCAAAAATAAACAATAGTAAAGCAACAATGTTATTTACTAAAACCATACAATCAAGAAAGAAAGAAAAAATTGAAGGAAATAACACTACAGCTATCAACCAACACACACTCATATTTAAAAGGAGAATTATGGACAGCACACTGCATCTGTTGTCCAACATACGTTCATATTTAACAGAGCATTACTGGTCACATCTTAGCAGTCATGTCTTACCATACATTGTCAATCATTATATCATGCTACATTAATTAGGAGTTCAACAGAGCAATGGCACGAGGAAAAAAACTGTTTCGATGTCTAGATGTTTTGACACACGGTACTCTGTAGTGCCGTCCTGATGGCAGAAGTTGAAACAGTTTATGTCCAGGATGCGAAGGGTCTGCAGATATTTTCTCTGCCCTCCTTTTGACCCTTGAAATATGCAGGTCTTCTATAGAAGGCAGGCGGATTGCAATAATTCTTTCTGCAGACTTAAGTTTAAGTTCTATAGGTAGAGGGTCTGCTTGAAAGTTAAATCTTTTGTCAACCCTATGTCCAGATGTTGATCGGAAAGATGCCTGGGAGAGGTTAGAGCTGGCAAGCTTGTCCCCTTATCCCGTTCCTCACTTTTGTAGCATACAAACAATCATAGTCTCTACTACATACTCTGTGCATAGATTGCATCAATATGCCACCTTTTCCTTTGCCAACTTCACAATGACACTGGAGTTTGATTTCCTAGACCTTTTGACAGGATAGGATTACCCTCTGCTGTCAGTTTCAAGTGAAAGGTAGTGATTTTATTATTTTGTTGTTGTGAATATGTGTGTGTGTCAAAATGAATCAGTGAGGATACCAGCACATCAGAAAGGCAAAGGCTGTCATTAAGGGATCTTGATCAGAGGCTGTGTATTGCATAATTATTCCAGCATCAAATTAAAGCTTCTGTTAACACTTGGAGGGATGTTGAATTCAAAGCTCTTCTATCTTGCAAGAAGTCTCCTGATTTCTCCCTGAGACAAAGCACATTGCATGCCTAGAATTCTGGGTAACCTGAGCTAGATAGCTCAGGAGCCTGATTCAGTCACCAGGACCTTCCTGTGATGGCAAGCAACTTATTTTCTCTTCTCCTACAATTCTCCATGTTCTCTAACTTTTGATCTAGAAGATGAGAAGATGGTAGCTTTGTCTATGATATCATCTTTGACCCTTCATTGATTATTGCCCATGAATTTAGCTTCTGTTCAAGTGAGCTATAACTCAAAGTCTGTATTCATAGAAAACATTTAACTTGATTATGAATAATCCATTTTCTGGATTCTGTAATGGAATTTGGCAATGACCTTGAAAGATGAGGGAAAAGATGCTGCCTAAAAGGGGGAAGAGCCCACCACCGAGTAACGGGAAGAGAAAGAAACTTAGAAAGGATCCACCTTAACTGATCAGGCAGTAAAAAGGGACAGGGGGAGATCTGTACTTTCAGACTTTCAAGACTGATGTCAGCCTTCCTAGTAAACCAGACAGGAAACACAACCAGATGAGCTAATTCTACTTTATTGTAAGGCTACATTAACAGAATCTTGCAGGTCTGAAAATACAAATCTTCCACTGTCACTTTTAACAGCTGATACACTAGGGTGGATCCTTTCTAAGTTTCTTTCTTTGCCCATTATGCAGCTGTGGGCTCCTCCCCCTTTTATCTGATCTAGGCAGCATCTCTTCCCCCTGTCTTCCAAAGTCATTCTCACATTCCATTACAGTTTCACACAATCCACCAAATTATAAACGCTGATGACATACAACAAAAAAGGGCACAAATACCCTAATCAAGTTTAGTATATTGCATGGATGAAATTTTTAAATTTTTAGCTAACAAGGCTAAGTATGGTATACAAACAAAGCCACAGCTGGAACTTTGAGGACTGTTCATAAGTTGCACTTGTTCAGTGCCATTGTAACTTCAAATGATTGTTGAACGAGTGGTTGTTAAGCAGGGACTACCCTATTTAATCTCAGCAACAAATCTAGTGGTACAATAACTAAACACTTAGTACCTGTTCTGTTGGGCTTCCTGCAGGACTAAATAGCTGCCTTCTGCAAGAGTATAGTGCTCAGCTCAAATGACTTCTAGCAGTTTACTACAGAGTTTGGAAGAAATATTTTATCCCCAGATTCCCATGGTGGACACTGAAGGGTATATCTACACAATGGAATCCAGGACCTGTTGCTGAACATTTAAAAGGTCTATGTTTTTTACATCTGATAAAAGGTTTTAAGAAAAAAAAAGTTTAGGGAGGGGAAGCCCTCTTGAATACCTAGATATATTCAAGTCTTCATTATTGAAATTTTTGCAACATGTGATTGAATAGAATTACCTACAAAGAGAATGTGGCATTTTAACATTATACAATCAAGTTACTTGTGGCAGCTGACATCTATCTCCTTGATGGAGACTGTATCTCAAAACTGCATTCACAGAAAACTCTATAAATTCAAATAAACCCTGCAATTTAATTTTCAGCATATCCATATGTTTGAGAACTGAGCCTTCCCCAGTCAAACACAGTGTGTTTTGACAGAACTGTATTCAGTGATTTATCAAAATGCAAAAGTCAGGTGGCCTTGTAGAGTTATAGCCCAATTTGGCATTGGGGAAGAGAAAGACTGGGAGTCTAACACAAACCCATATGAATGAAATTTCCCAGACGTTGGTTCTTTCTTGTTTGATCAAGTACACCATTTTTCATGGCTTAGAAGAACTGTGACATTATTTAGGAACACAAAACAGCAAATGTGTCATTATATAATTTGGAAATACTCTGTATCATGAATCCTCCTCCGGAATGACATAATCTTCGTTGTCTGCCTCCTCCTCCTCCTCCTCCTCCTCCTCCTCCTCCTCCTCCTCCTCCTCCTCCTCCACCTCCTCCCAGAACTACATTCTTTTGTCATTCTGAGCAGTGAGACCTTGTTGTCACCTGTCTTTCATCAATAGCTGATTTGCATTGCTGGAGATGGACAAAGATGGCTTTAGTCCATTCAGATAAAGATAGGTAAGGGGAAAGGTCAGTAAACTGGAAATATGTTTTATACTTCCCAGCTTGATCTTTAAAGGAAAGTAAAACTAAAGAATAAGAGATGGGAAGGCAAAGTATAGTGTATTATTTGAAATAAATTGTTTCATTTTTATTCAAGACAGTAAAACAAATCAGTTTTAATTCTAAAAATTATTTCCCCATATTTCATACTTCTGTTTACTAGGTCATGGACTTCAGTAGACAGAAGCAAATGGAAGAAAAATTGCAATGACGTAAGATGCAATGAGGAGAAAGTACAGAGGAGGGAAAACTCTCAGGGACATTCTCCCTCCCTCTACCCCCATCAGAGTCTTAAAAAGACTTTGAATAACTTTCAAAGACCCGCTATAAACCCAACCAATTATTGTTGAAATATAACAGATAGTTTCCATAGGCTAAATCAGAACTTAGACTTCCTGATGGATACTTTTTTAGAGAGAATAGCAAGGTCCCCCTATGTGATAAAGTGATGTTATAATTTTTGTAAACTAATTAACTACAAAAATTAGTTGTTTAAAGTAGATCACTTCATATACCATACTTTAAATTCATTATAAGTTGGGCAAAATACTGCTGATGGTGCATCCAGCTGTGCTTTAACTGTAGCATGTGAGTAGGAATGGAAATGAGTTGCTACAGTAGGATAAGCAACCTTTTGGAAGGGAGGGCCAATCTAGATCTTTCTGGGACTTGCTACAGCCCCTTTCCCACTGTAATGCTGTGTGGGAATGACCTTGGGAGACAGAGGGAAGAGCCACGGCCAGCAGAATGGTCAGATAAGAGACAGCTGAGCCCGCAGAAGGAATGCAGGCATGGTAAACATCTCAGAAGGGACCCTCCCTAGTTTTGTGGGCTGTAAAGGCGACAAGGGAGAAATGTACTTTCAGACTTGCAAGATTCTGCTAATATAGCCTTACAACAAAGTAGAATTAGTTCATCTGGGTGTGCCTCCTGTCTGGACTACCTTGCAGGGCTGACACCAACAAAGTGTTCAGGTCCAGCTCAAAACTACATTTGATTTAAATTTAGGTAGAATAAAAAAAATGTTTTTAATGTAATTTTTATTGAAGAAAATTTTAACAAGATAAAAGCAACACAATTATTAGAAAACAAACAAAGAAAATAAAGAAGAGTGAATAAGAAAGAAAATCGGAATGGAATGGAATGGAATGGAATGGAATGGAATAGAATAGAATAATAGAATAGAATAGAATAGAATAGAATAGAATAGAATAGAATAGAATAGAATAGAATAGAATAGAATAGGACAGCAATTATAAATGCATTTATATTTTAGCCTCTCTCTCTAATGTTACTTCATAATTTCCTTCTTCCATAAGCTACCCTTTCAATCATCAAACTCATAAATCACAAGTTCATTTTTTTTCCTTTTTCAGCAAAAAATCCATAAGGGGTTTCTAGTCACTAATCAATGTAATAGTTGATCTTTCCCTAAGCAAACAAGTTAATTTTGCCATCCCTGCTAATTCCATCACCTTCACCAACCATTCCTCCATTGTGGCTATATCAAAGTCTTCCCATTTGGGGGCCTATAATAGTCTCACAGCAGTGATCGTATATCTGCCGTCTTGCTTGGGGCGGAGAAGGGAGTAGCTCCGCGTGGGGATGGCTGGCACCTCGCACACATGGATTGAATTAGATCTTGCCACTTGGATTTTATTCTTATTCTTATTCTTATTTTCATATCTATTTTTTTATTAATGGTATTTATATTATTATATATTGTATTTGTATTTTATATTTATTGTTTTAATTGACTGACTTTGTTGTAAACCGCCCAGAGTCCCTCTGGTGGGAGGAGATGGGCAGTGACAAATTTGATAGATGAATAAATAAATAAATAAATATGTAAATATATAAAAATAGTCTTCCGTGGCTCTTTTCTAGTTGCCTGTCCATTAATCCCCAAAAGAAAAGTTCTGGTTTCAGTGGAATCTTAGTCTTTAAAATTCTTTGTATCAGTGTATGTATCTGAACTCAAAATTTTCTGGCTTTTGTACAAGTCCACCAGGCATGATAAAATGACCAATAAAAATTTAAATTAAAACAAAGTATCTTCGTGCCTTTAAACATTTTTCTCCCATCACAATACCATTTACCAGTTGGTGAAAACTTTTGGAAGATCTCTGGGAAGTCAGCCAATGATTTGGGAAGGAGGTACCCAGAGCCACAAATTGTGGACTCCTGAATTAGTGGCTAATCAAGCGATTCCTTTCCTTTTGGAAAGTATTACAATGTGAAAGAATCTTCTGGACTTTCAATAAAACTTTGCACAAACACCATCTGTTTCATTCATTATCCTTGCCTGTTTCCCCTCCCAACCCCCGATTATTTCTACCCAACTTGCAAATTCCAGAATAAACTTCTTGAACCCCCAAAATAGAACTGCAGAATTGATGGTGGCAACTTGTGGATTTATGGCTTGGATTTGGGTCATTTGCTACCAATGCCCTCTTTTTTATGTGTCTTGGTATTTTGCTTTCTATTATAAAATAGTTTGCCTAGTCCCCACTCCCACCAAAAAAGGGGGGAACCAAGATCACAATAAATATTCAGGGTTGGGGGATGTATTGCACAGGCGGGGGGCATTTAAAGGACTTAATTAACAAGTTCCAATCTTATTGAGTCTTCTCTCTCTCTTTTTAAAAAAAAATCAAATACAGTTCATCCAATTAAATTTAAGCAGAAGAGAGAGTTTGTTAGCTTACAGTTTAAAAAGAGAAGCTCCTACAGATTGAAATCTTCCAGGCTGATTAATTCAGTGAAAAGCAGACTTGTGCATAGTTTCCACAAAGTTATAAGTACTTGAGCATTTTTAGAGCCCAAATTTAATTATAGCCTTTTGATAATCAGGCTTTGCTCCAAAGAAATCCCTCAAATTCCCATAATAGTTGGTGATGTCATTCTCTACTATAACTCCCAACTTTCCCCCTCTCACCCCTCCCAAAACTTCAAACATTTTCCATGTCAATGGGGGTGGGGTGGGGTGGAGAAGAAGGAATCCAAAACAAAACAAAGCAAAAATAAAACAAGACAAATCACAGCTTTTCTTTTCTTGAGCCTTATATTTCTTGCTTCGAAAATGGATATCTTCTTAAAGGAGAGCGTCCTTCTTGTTTTAAAGCTCCTGGCTCAAAATTTATCTCCTGAAATTAGTTTCAAAGGCCGAAAATGGGGCTTCAAATGAGCCATTCTTATCCATCCACGTTTCCCTTGGAATGACAAATTTTCCTAGGAGAGATGTTGGAGCAAAAGGGAACTGGGGGTTTGTGGGGGGGGGGGGGGAATGGATAAGAGAAGCAAAAAGAGAGAGAGAAAATTTTCATTTGTATAAGCTGCCCACCCCCCCACCCCCCCCAGGCTGGGGAATTTTCAATTATATATATCTAATTATGGCTGTCACTTGATGAATTGAGCAAAAGACATTTTTGGGTGCCCCCCCTCTTTTTTTGTCTCTTCGTCATCTTTTCTCTGGGAATGATTATAGCACACTTTACACAACTAATTGCCTTGCTGCTTATTAGTGATACAATTATGCAAGCCAAGGCTCCTTGTGTGTGAACAACCATCTGCAGAAGAAGGGGGGGAGTGACACTATTCAAAACTATCCATAATTTAACCAATGTTATTCCAATGCACTGAGCTCAAACAATAATTTGCCTTCATATTTCATAGCCTTTCTGGGCTAAAGAAGGCTGGGGGCTGCTTTTCTTAACTTTTCTTCTAACTCCCCCCCTTCTTCTTTAAAAAATGAGAGAGAGAGAGAAAGAGGGAGAGAAAAAAAAGAATAAACTTGTCTCTTCTTGGTTCCTCTCTTGAGCCTTGTTGAGAATTTGAAAGAAAGGAACGGTGGGGGAAAAACGTCATTCAAATTTCAACACACACACACCAAAAGGGAGGAAGCCAGCCATGGCTAATGCTTCTTCTTCTTCTAATGGATCATTTTCTTCCAAACCTAAACCAGTGGATTCAGAAAAGGAAGTGCAGATATTAGGTTTCATCTTATTTTTGAACTAAGAATTGGTGAAAATTTGTAAATACCTTCCTAAACAAGAGAAAAAAATTGTCTTTAAAAAAACCCTGAATTTTGGAGAAACTGAAATGGATGGATTTCTCTAGCCAGGTTGAGGGCTTTCTGGATGCTCAATTTAAGATATAAATAAACAAGCAAAAACATGTTTTTTAATGTTCAAAGAATGTCTTTCTTTAAAAGAGAGAGAGAGAGAACTTGACTCTTCCAAAAAAGGCCATTCAAATCATATGGTAGTTGTTGCTTGTTTTTTTACAGTTTTTAGCTTTCTCTTGAGGAACACTGGAAATGGTATTCATTCTCCCAGCATATGCAGTAACATATCTACAGTATATGCTGTAACTATTCCACCTTTCGTGCATAGAAAACTGATGATAATTCATGTGATTCTTCTAACATGTTCTAATCTGATATCCTTCACATGTGAATGCTGAGATATGCTTCCTGTTTTATGCCTGCCACAAATCTCTGAGCATGATGGCACATGGGATCTGGTGGGGCAGAATCTGGAACCACCATTCCCCATACTATTGATTGCTTGGTTGAGTTTTGTGACTACCAGTTAAAAGATTTCTTGGGAACCAAAGACTGAGTTCACATTTCATTCACTTCCATAGCTTGCTTAATCATGCATTGTTGAAGAAGACACAATTGGGTGGCTTCATCCATTGTACTGCACTAAGCCTTAAACTATGGTTTATAAGCAATAATGGCAGAGGTCACTGAAGGTGCTAAGCATAATCCAACAAGCCACATAATTGTTTGGCATAATCTGTAAACCCAGCCAACTGTGGCTTCTTTAACAAGTATTCCTGGCCTTAACTTCACAGATGCCAAAACCCACTTGTGATAGCAAACCACTAGTATTGTGCTGAAGCAAATTTAGATCTTAGTTCCTTGGGCAAAACAGCATCTGTCTAATTAACCTCAAAAATGTTTTGCACACCATATTCCAAAAGCCCAGTAAAATTAGATATTCAGCATAGTTTCTCTATAGCACTCTTCCCATAATTCCCTCTTAGTCAGCATAATTAAATACAGTAGAACAGGGAATATAGGATTGGAAGTTCTATACATCTGGATGGTAGAGGTCACAAAACAGTACTTTAGGGGATCTGATTTTCTTAATTGCTACCCACCAGATTACTTTTTTGCATCCTAATAGGTTTTTCCCAACTGCCACAATCTTCAGTTACCATTTGATTCATTCTCAGTCATTTGACAAGCTAATGTTCCTCCTTATTATGTTCCTCATACCAAAGTTAATATTCAGGTGAGGTCTACCACACACAGAGAAAGCTGCAGACAGAAAGCAGGGCATATCCCTGACCATCCCATAATGCTGCCTGCAAGCTGTGGGTAGTGTGTCCCTTGGCTCCAAAGTCCTGGATCCTGAAAATCTCAGAAAAAAATGGTTTTTCAAAGTTTGGCATAAAGTTGTGTGTGTGTGTTGTATCACCTTCCTCCCAGCTCACATAGTGAAGATAGCAGGAGTAACTACAGTGCAGCAGGATTTCCATCCTTCCCCAGAGAGCTTGAGATCTATCTCCCTGGTCCTCCAACAGTGGCTTTAGGAAGGATTTGGGATGAGCTGGGAATTTTGTAGATTATGGTGTGTGAGCTCATCTGTGACTGGAAAAGAAAAAGAAAAGCAGCTGGTACATAATGTAGTCTGACATATCCCCAAATCAGGTTTTCACAGCTCCCAATGAATAAGGAGATAGAGTGACAAGTTTTTGAGAAGGCTGTCCATTTTCACTGTGATCTTGGAAGTAGAGTTTCTGTCCTTCAGCTAAGACAAAAGGCTTTGGATCTGGCATGGGCTGATCCATGAAGTCACGAAGAGTTGGAAGCGACTGAACGAATAAACAACAATGGGGTCAGAGCATGACTTTGGGGCAAAAGTCCAATGTTTACTCATTAAGGCAAGTGGCTGGGATTGGGGAAGACCCTAGTTTTAAACTCTACCATGAACCTGGATACTTTGGACCAATCACGCAGTCTCTGTGCTATCTCTAGGGCTATTGTGAAAATAGATTACCATGGTGGGAGCCATGTGAATCACCTTGAGGTCCTGGAGGAAATATAACATACAAATCAATCAATCAATAGCCACCCACCCACCCCATTCAGTATAAGGCACAGAAGGATTCAGAGCAAAGCTCGTTCCCAAAACATTGGAGTTAACAAGGTTAGAAGTAAAGATGGGATCTCCCCCATAAGACCCTAAACTAAACTTAGATAATTTCACCACTACAACTAGGACAGTCACAGTCAATTCCAGAGTTAGGAATTAAAAAGGCAATTGCCTCCTTTAAATATTTAAAAGCAATTTATGTGGGACAGGGGAAAGGGTTGTCCATGTCAATATCACTTTTCAAGAACGTTCAGGCATTTCTCCATCAGCTGCAAGGTACAGATAGGAGGCTCTAAACAGTAAGCAAGGATTCCCAAATGTAAGAAGGGTGGGAATCTCACTCCAAGACTGCGTACTCAATTCATAACTTTCAGATTAGGAGCTGATGTACAAAGGTCCTGTGTATGTGATCTCTCCTCAGCTTAAGACTTTCCTGAAAATGCTCACATAGGGCTAATATTGACCCATGTTACTAATTTGACCTCCCTCAAATAGTGATGAAATTTCCCAGAGCAATGAACAATGGATTAGCAGAGCCATCTGAGGACTAATGCTTATATTTACCAAAAGTATACAGAGTGTTAGAATGGGGTTTTGAAAGACATATTGGTCAGAGTGAAATCCTGATGGATTGAGGCAGCCATGTCCTTCAGAAAACTTGGCCTGGCTGTTTCTAAGATTTTTCCTGGTTGTGTGAACATGAATAACACTTCTATTAGGACTTCTAGTGAAGCAGGGGTAGTGGCCATGCCCACAATTTAAGAGATGATATGGGACAGCCTCTGCAGCATCTTTAGCAAGATTTCCAAAAGTTGGATGTATAGATAGTCCTCGTTTAACATCCACTCATTCAGCAACCATTCAAAGATACAACAGTGCTGAATGAAGGGTACTTAGGATGGGTCCTCATAGTTGCGGCTGTCATAGCATCCCCGCAGTCACGTGATTCTAATTCAGGTGCTTGGCAACCAGCTTACAATTATGACATTGTAGTGTCCCACAGTCACGTGATCGCCATTTGTGACCTTCCCTGCCAGCTTCAGACAAGCAAGGTCAGTGGGGAAGCTGGCAGGAGGTCGCAAATCACAATCACATGATAACCAAGTTTCCAGACCCAATTACTTTCGGTAAGTGAGGACTACCTGTAATACTTACATGGGAAACAGAAACATAAAGAATGCGCTGAAGGTATTCTAATCACTTCTGGTCTACAGTCATTAAAACCTAGGGAGAAATGCATGGTATTTCTACTGTGGTCAGCAATATTCCCATATTATTATTATTCTTCACAAACAAGAAAAGGAAAGTAAATAAGTGGGAGGAAAATGCTTTTTCCCCCAACAAACTGTTTGGGAAAAAAAAATGCAGAAGACATTTTCAGCATAGCCCTGAACACATTGCACATGTGTTCTGTAATTTGGTAGATGAAGCTAACTTTCTCTTCCAGGAGGAGCATTCGATAAAAGAGTTTTGGAAGCATCTGTGGTATCTCAAAAGATATAGCATTGGATGTTTGCTTGGAAATGCTGGATGTTTGTGCATCTCCCCCTGGCATTTCAGACTGTCTCTGATTTTGGTGCTAATAAGCAGAAAACCGAAAGTTGTTTGTTGTTCACGCTGACTTTCTATCCCCAAGCCCTGTTCTTATGAAATGTTGCAGTTTTCTGGAAAACTGTGCCAGAAGAACATGGCTCTTACATTAGCCATCAGTGCTGCTGCTCTGAATCATTCTGTTGACTTGACTTGTCATCTGAACGTTCCTATGTCAGATCAGTGCTTGGCTGGGATCATATCCCAAGCCCCATCAGCAAAACAGTAAAAAGTGCCCTGCAGCGTATTTTGAGGCAAAAGGAAAAATGTTTCTGGGGGGTCAGGCAACCCAATGAAGGGGGGGAAGTCACTCTGAGAACTCTCTACATCACTTTCCCCCACAGCTGCAAAAAATAGGTTGGGAAAACAAAGGGAACCTGTGAGGGCAGACCTTTTAAATGGGGCCATCATTAGGAGTTTAGTTTTGCAAGCTGGGCAGCTGCCAATCAGTAACACCATTCTCAGAAGCGATTTGCCAGAGAACAGACTTCTCCAAGCATGGTAGCCATGAGGACATGCTAGAAGACCCATCAAACAAACCACGGGCACCATGGCTGTTACCTCCAGAAAAGAGACAAATGGAAGTTAAGCCTGGAAAATTAACCAGCATGGAAAAAACCAACAGTCAATTGATTTGCCGTATCCCATCTCAGCCCAAGAGTATCTCTGAGATAGTTTTCCTCTTGGTTGTAAAAACCTTTGCTCAGTTTAGTACTCCAGAGAATGTAGGTACCATCTGTGCCTGTATTATTCTAAATTATTCTAGAAATAGCCCAAAGAGGAGGAGGAGGGAGGAAGGAGGGAGGGAAGGAAGGAAAAGAGAGAGAGAGGAAAGAAGGAGGGAGGGAAGGAAGGAAGGAAGGAAAGTTTTCTTCTCTCTCCTTTTATTTTACAGCAACAAACTACAGTTCCAACATAATCTGCAGCCTTTCAAGAAGGGATAAAATCCATTACTTATGCAGCAAATGTTTTTTAATGTAACAAAGAGGGGGAATAAAAATGCCTTAGAAAGAGTTTTATTAAAAACAAATTCCCACAGTAAATACATATACCCTCTGATTCCATGGTAAAGCAGCCAAGACATCCACGGTAAGTGCTATGGGAAGTACTTATAAATTACTTGAAATAAAAAACATTGTTGCCTGGACATCAGGGTTGAAATGCTGCAGTTTGTAATAAATTAACCCAGAACTTCACTTCCCCTCGCCTAACAAAGCGGCCATTTGTCTGAATAACCCACATTCAGCTGTGAGTTATATTTTCACAACTCCAACAGCATTCATTTGCAAATCATTCTACCGTTTTAATGCTAGCATTTTAAATACCTTAAGAACTAATAAATAAAGCAAAGTAGAGCAAACAGTGGGCTTTTTGCCTAAAACCCAGTCTCATTTGTGTAGACTCTCCCCACCCCCTTCTTTTTTCTCTCCTCTTTCCCTTTCAAAATAATTTTATGCATTCTAAAAGTTTTTTCCCCCCCCAAAAAATATGTTCTGTGCTTCTGGATGAAATGTTCCTTTGCAGTTTTAGTTTTTTAGTTAGAGCAAGATATTTCATATTTCCTTCTGTGGCTGGGAAGATTTGGAAAAGTTAGAATTTTGATGTGAGTTTTGTTTCCTTCTGCAAGGCCATAGAGATTAAGTGTATACGTGTTTCTGATAGATTTTCTCCCTCAATTTTTCCATTCCCACCAACCAGTTTGGATGCTCCCTTAAGGTATCTGCAGCTGTGAGACTCTCTTCATTACTCAATAAGTACATAAAGTACATAAATGCATGCTTACTTCATCTAAAGACCTAAAACAATCTTTGGAAGATTCTGATTCAACTTCCTTTCAACTATTTAGTAACAACAGGAATCTGCAAAGATTTCTTAGTCCATCTCTTAAGTGAACTGACTGAATTCACAGTTTTTAATACAAGAATTCACACCCACAATTTCACTTCTGTCAAGTCTACAGTGTAATTCTCAGCTTTAAAAAAAAGATCACATGTAGGCAAAAACACATGTTTTAGGTGCATATCAAAAAACTGCATGTTTTCTTGAAAAAATGTGTTCCAAAATATGTGAACTTTGCTAGGTATATCTTTGTTTTCTATAATGTACATTGCTGCAGAAATGGATTAAATGTATGCACACCAAACTGATTTGAACTTGAAATAGATCTTTCCATGCCTATAGTCATACAAACATAAAGAACCTCAAGCATGCATGCTTGTGTGAGTTATGCGTTGCTGGGTTTTATTTCAAAACTAAAATTTAAGTCATGTTTGAGACTGTTCAAACCTAGACTCTGTTGAATTCAAAGTGTGTTAATTCCCAGTAGCAGAAAACACAAAAGTTTTTTTTTAATCTACAAGCAATTCTTAAAATTGCCAACAAATAAATAAAAAGAACATACACAATTCAATCTGTTCTCAGTTCAGGAAGCAAGAACAGTTAGAGAGGCTGCAGAAGAACAGTGAGGCCTATCTCACATGCACACACACACATCTCCGTCACTTGGCAATATTAAAGACCATCTAAGACCAACTATTCAACCAGAGAGAGCCACCTTGGTGTAGTGGTTAAGGCATCAGGCTAGAGACCTGGAGACCATGAGTTCTACTCCTGCCTTAGGCATGAAGCCAGCTGGGTGACCCTAGACCAGTATCTCTCTCTCAGGCCTAGGAAGGAGGCAATGGCAAACCACTTCTGAAAACCCTTGCCAAGAAAACTGCAGGATTTGAAATAGATGTTCCTAGGGATCCTTTCAAATAGCTCGATGCAGACTGATCATGCTCTGCTATCCTGCAATTCTGAATATTTGGGTAGGGAATGGAAAACTCCAGTTGGGGTAAGCAATGGAAATGGAAGAATACATCTTTGACAAGGGTATGGCTAGAATCCTGAAGAGTATTTAGTGTCATAGCATTTTGCTGTAGGTCCCACTTGCAAGATCTTAAATTGTCAGGAATTACACACTCGTGGTATGCTCATTGTCAGAGCCAGAAATACTGCAAGCAACTTCTAATCATATTAAACTCTAGTGTAGTACTGATAATTAGTCCTTCATTAGATGCACGCTGAAACGTTCTGCATGCTGCAACAGGGTCTCTATTTATTAAAAATAGGAACTAAAGTAGCTCGGGATATAAAGAGGCTAATGGAGCATTTAAAAAAATTCATTAACTAATTAACAAGATTGTGTTTGTTTATCTAGAGTGCATAAAATGTTTCCATCAGGAAAGCCTGCTCGCTAAGGCTTGGTGGCTGCACTGACAGCAGAACATCTGCAGTTTAATTTAATGCATTTACTAAATGAAGTGGGTAAATAAAGGGGATGTTTAGCAGTATCTTCTACGCCTCTGGCCGTTGCTTGTCTCTAGAGTTTAGGACGTATTACGGATTTGCTCCCAGCTGCCGCAATACATGTAAATGAGCCAGCCTGTCATCAGAACTCTGGAGCATGTTGAATGGTGGGGAGGTGGGGGGTGTATGCAACTTATCTTTTGCTGGCTTTGCATTCTCTCGGGGGTCTATGAGAGGAGGAGGTGCTAAAAGCTTTTGGCCTTTCTTTTTCATTTTGAGGGTTGGGAATGGTTTAAGGATCCAACTTTCAGCCTTGCAGATGTTGAGCTGAGCAAGACTCTTGATTCAATCTGATGTAATGATTTGAATGGATCCAAAAGATGTATTGGGTCAATTCAATTTTTTCCAAAACAGTTCAAGGAAAAAAAACAAAAGGCTTTTTCTCCGTATGCAAACCCCCCTCCAAATGGTCTAATCAATTTGGAGATTTCTGATTCCATTTGACTATCTAATTTGCTTTTCTACTTGGAAGAGGTGGTATGATTTTGAGATGCCATCAAGTTGGCTTCGAAATGCATCTCTGAATCAAGGCTTTGCCCAGCTATCTAGAACGAAGAACACCAAAGCTATTATTTTCATATCTTGAGACTGTTCAGAGGGTATATTATTGGGTAGCTACACAGCTTGTTTCAGCTCTACACCCACCCCAGTTATTAAAGTTTGTGTGTTTCACAGCCATTATTCCCCAACATATATATAACTTTGTACTTCTACAGTAATGTGCCTTTGTTACAAGGCAGCAATGGATTAAACGTATGCTGCAGCTTTTGTTGATGGGCTTCACCAATGATCCCTTGCACAAAGCAATAATTGGACTGCCATTATTTCCCAAATTTATTATTAATAATGTATTTTGCAACAAGCCATATTAAATCATCAGGTGGTTTGTTTCTTTTCAGTTTAGCAAGTCAAGCTGTGAACCTGGTTTGTAAAACATGGTTTGGGGCTTTGTATTTCCAGTGAGCCAAATTACTTTGACTTTGTTGGAGGTATCAGCAAATCGGCATGCCTCATTAGCATGTGGATGAGTTAGTTTTAGGATGCAAATTCTCCATGTGCTTCTGGAGGAAGCTGTTTGTTGCCCCTCCCACATTCCTCACTTCTCTCTTCCTCCTCCTTCACCATCTGGGAAGCAGTATGTGGCTGCAACTTTTTCCATTTCTTGTACATGTGGTGGGCCTAGGGAAGGAGTTTCCCCCTTTCTCCACACAGCCTTCAGCAGCACTGAGGGCTGAGGGTCGATTCAGTTTAGGGAAAAGAAAGAAAAACAAAGGATCATTCTTCTGAATGGATGTAACTGGACCAAATAAATCAGTAAGACTCTTTTTACTTACTTTTGAACCTACTTTGTCTAAGTGTGTAATTCTTTATGCTCGGGTGAGCTAAGTGTGTAAGATCAATAACCTGTACTTCTCTAACGTGCTCATTAAAGCTATTTTAGATAATACTCTTTTTTTGTGCACATTTTTTGCTGTCGTAAGCTCTGCTCCATTCAGTGGTCCTAGCTGTCCACTAATGGCTTCAGATTTAGCATGCTGTGTGAATCCACAGCTAAAGCAACCCTAGAGTTTGCCATGTACAGTAATACTGTATGTGAATGGTTCTGTTCTGTTGCAAGACTTCAGGGAACTCACTTCCTGTGTTAACTTAGTCATCCTGGAGCAAGGTCAATCATGTTGTGATTATGATAAGAAACCTTCAGACAGGGGCTGATGGTAATCAAAGTCTTTCAGGCAAATGTCACCTACCTCTGTTACAGGGCTGAAATCATCCAAAGACAGGATATCTCCTAAAACACTTTAGTTTAATGAAATACTTGCTTTTCTTAAAATATAATTGCTTTCCTTGAGTAAAACAAAACAAAGCTGTCAACCATTATTCATTATGCTGGGAGGGAAGAAGCTGTAATCCAAGTTTTCTCAATAAACATCCATCAAATATTACCTATGTGGTAGCTCATCTTATACTCTAGTTATGCATTACCCATTTGCATCAGTTAAGATGAATAATTTCAAGTATCTGAAAGCTGGAGGATTTTTGTCCCTCTCTACTTTAAGTCCTTCGTTTAAAAAAAATTGCCATGATCCACAAATGAATCATTGCTGAAACTGTCAGAGTTGACTCCAAATTCCAAGGAGGTTCTTCTCTGAGCATTCTTACCTTACCTGAATCTTCCTTTTCAGTATTTCTTGCTTAAATTTATTTCATTAATTAGACTTACATAGCCACCCATCTTATGTACCATAACCCTTGGTGGCTCATTGAATGCTGAAAACTGTAAAAACCATAACACAAACTCCTGTTATGTGGCAACACACTTCTGTACCTCCACATCCAAATGTACTGGGCTCCAGACTCACTCTACCCTAATGGTGGGGGTCTGCCAGATCTCAGGGGGAAAGGTGATCCATAAGGTAGGAACTGCCATAGAGAAGCTATGCTTCCTAGGTCCTGCAAGATGACAGAATTTAAAGGAAGGGGCCTGGAGAGTTCCCACCCTATCAGAGCTGGTGGGACAGGCCAATGGCTTCTAAGCCCTAACATGAAGAAACTATGACCTCAGCAAACATTCCATTAATATGGATAGCTTTCTCCACTGCAGATGGTTGACTGGGTGCCTGGTGACAGTCATTCTCTCTCTGCCTGTAATGGAATGTGAGAATGACCTTGGAAGATGGGGGGGCGGGGAAGAGATGCTGCCTAGGGAACGATCTGATAAAAGAGGGAGGAGCCCTCAGCTGAGTAACAGGCAAAGGAAGAAACTCAGAAAGGATCCGCCATAACTGGTTAGGCAGTAAATAGGGACAGCAGGAGATTTGTACTTTCCGACTTGTGAGATTCTGTTAATGTAGCCTAACAATAAAGTAGAAGTAGCTCATCTGGTCATGTTTCCTGTCTGGTTTATCCAGGAGGGCTGACACTGCCCTATCTATCTTCCCAGATTATGGTTGTGTGGGAGCACAATGTACATCATCTTGAGCACCTATACAAAAGGTGGGATATAAATCAAATAAATAAATAAATAAATGGCATATAAATTGCCCTTACACACACCCCCACCAACTAGTTCCCACCTTCTTGTTTATCACTCATGGGGCAGGTTTTCTTCATAAATCAAAGACAGTAAGTTAAGTGGAAGCCTAAGGCAGATCTACACCCCTGAGATTGATTGATTGATTGGTTGATTGATTGATTGATTGATTTATCAAATTTGTCACCACCCATCTCTGGAGGGACTCTGGGTGGTTTACAATATAAAAAGATGATAGCTTTCAACAAGCAAGGAAGCTTAGATAAAGGCATTTATGGAACCTGAGAACCATAGCCTCTGCTGAATGCTAACCTTTGAAACTGGGGATTAAAATTCTTCCTACGTCATGCAATTCAGTGAATGATTCTGGATCTCAAGCTATCATTCATCCAGATCTATTTTTCCCACCTATCCATTGACAACAACAACAACAACAGGAAGATATCTTCTATGCCAGAGGTAGACAAGGAAGTGGATAGAGCAAATAACTTGATCCAACACATTTTAAATTAACATTCTGTGATAAAAATACAATTCAAATTTCCTCCAATTAAACATTAATTTTTGACCGTGACCTTTCAGAGAGCTCTTGGAAGGCACACACCAACCTGAAACCACTGTTTGTGAACATTCCTAGTCTAGTATGTTGCATTCCCTGAAAGCCAGAGATACTCAAGACAATGCATAGTGACTGATTCAGTCCTCTCTTCAGAGCCCAGCAGGAAGCATTGGTGTGAAGAACACTTAGGAAAGATCACAAACCTGCAATTTTGCAGGTATTTTTTAGGACTGTCTCAGAGACATGGCAACTTCCATGCCTCTCTGTGTTTCTTTGTCTGGAGTCACTGTTTCAGACATGTCACCAAAATGGGGTAATAATTGGGTCTCCTCCTTCCTCTATCCACCCACCAATCTCTCCTACTTGGGGGAAAAAAGCACCCTGCTGTGCTTCAGGGTGAACAAGTAAGAGAAAGAACATGAAGGGAGCAATTTTAAATCTTGCCTATATTTAGGAAAGGAAGGGTGAAACCATTTCTGAGCTGATTGGACCTTGGCATGTCACATTTACACTACATGTAACTATGCAGTAGCTTGACTTGATAAGCATGGATAAGGTTTGGGAAGATGAATAAGAAATCAGAGTTTCCCTGGCTGATTTTATCTCCTGTGCTTTCTCCTTTTTTCTGAATGTTCCTGATTTCCCACAGGGCTGGGAAAAGATTTGCACAAAGTTTGGATTCTAAAATTCAGTTTGAAGGGGATTCCTTTGAATCCTTCCTTGAATCACATCTTCAGATCCAATCCCCAAAGTCATTCAGGGTGTGTGCAGTCAAAGCAGGTGTCTTCCAATTGATCTGAAGATTCAGTGAAGTTCTGCAGATGCATGCACACGCTGTTACCCAATCTTTGCACCCAATTGTGAATGCAAATCAAGTCAACTCTTTGCATCAACTTACACATTTCAATCAGACCTTGGCTGATACAAGCACCTCTGGTAGCAAGCATCTGCTAGCATTTACCTGAATACTAACTTCTGTTATTCCTTGGGAGAAGAGCAATGACAAATCTCGATAAAATAGTTAAGAGCAGAGACATCACACTGACAACAAAGGTCCGCATAGTTAAAGCAATGGTGTTCCCTGTAGTAACATATGGCTGCGAGAGCTGGACCATAAGGAAGGCTGAGAGAAGGAAGATTGATGCTTTTGAACTGTGGTGTTGGAGGAAAATTCTGAGAGTGCCTTGGACTGCAAGAAGATCAAACCAGTCCATCCTGCAGGAAATAAAGCCAGACTGCTCACTTGAGGGAATGATATTAAAGGCAAAACTGAAATACTTTGGCCACATAATGAGAAGACAGGACACCCTGGAGAAGATGCTGATGCTAGGGAGAGTGGAAGGCAAAAGGAAGAGGGGCCGACCAAGGGCAAGATGGATGGATGATATTCTAGAGGTGACGGACTCATCCCTGGGGGAGCTGGGGGTGTTGATGACCGACAGGAAGCTCTGGCGTGGGCTGGTCCATGAAGTCACGAAGAGTCGGAAGCGACTAAACGAATAAACAACAACAAACTTCTGTTATTGGGTATCCTTGTAAATCTGTCCTATATTGGGGGCATTGGAATTGGGCTGGGGTGCTCATCTCCATTCCTCTTACTCAGTTTATCATATTAATACAAGGTAACATCTAAATGAGAGAAACCTTCCTTAGCAGACATTAGGAACTGCAGGAAATCAGATTGAAGGCAAATTTAGGCCAAAAGAGAGAAACACAGAAGAGGTTTTCTATGAGAATAACCTTCATCCCACACCTTTGATTGTACTTGTATTTGGGAATTCACCATCTCTCAGGGATGGGAGCCATTTTCAGGTTCAATGCCAAACTGACCTGGACCAGGATGTCAGTAGTGAGTGGGGTGCTTCAAACATATATTCACTCAATTTCTCATAGATAAGCTGGTTTGTTTATTCATTCAGTCACTTCCGACTCTTCATGACTTCATGGACCAGCCCACGCCAGAGCTTCCTGTTGGTCATCGCCACCCCCAGCTCCCACAAGGACGAGTCCATCACCTCTAGAATCATCCATCCATCTTTGATTAATGCATGAACCCAGATAAGCTGGGTTCGTGCATTAATCTGAGATGGTTTCTTTCCCTGAGGTTTGTTGTATAAGCCACAATGGAATGGTTGACCCAAAATGCAAAGCAGTCAATCTTGTCCAGTTTACAAAGGACGATAGCCGGTCATCCAACATGGGGAGCCACTCTACTTTGTGTGGACCCCAGTCAAATACACAGCTCCATTTCTCAGATGATTTGTGAAGGGTAAAATGTGCACAGCCTAATAGTGAGAGGCACTCCTTTTCTTGGTCCTGGGGCACCACTGTAGATAAAAAATAAAGCTTTTACTCTGCCCTAGTGCTAGGAGAGGAAGAGACAGGCTATTTCTAAGAAATGGGAAATCCCTGAGTGCCCCACGGAGCCCACAAGCCAGAACTTCATTGTGAAGGACAGTAATACGTAAGATTCTATTGTGGCCTTCTCCCTCCAAGGAGAAACCTCCAATCATCTTATTCCATAGCATCCCTAACTTCCACAATGACAGCAAAGTACCCCACCTGCTCCTAAATGTGTGGTAGAAATGCAGATGCTCTCTAGCTCCTGGAACTGTAGATGAAGCCTCCAGATTATGAAGAGCACCTTATCAAGCTGAATCATGACACTACCACACCCCAGGAAGGAAAATCTTGTAGTTCCTGTAGTCCAAAACACCTCAGTGAGATGAGAAGGTTCTCTTCGCCCAATCCCAGTGAACAAGGGAGGACCCAACCCCAAACAATCCTTAGAGAGATGTTTCTATCAGAGGGTTGTCATTGAAGGCACCTCGGAAACAGATTCCTCGCCCCCTCAACTCCTTGAAAAACGTGTGTGTTTGTTTGCTATTTTAACCAAAAATAAACAAAATCAGGTGCTGTGCTTTTGAAGGGAGGAAGAGATGCATGATATGTAATGATAATGGGGTGACTTCGAAAGCACTGAAGAAAATTACAGTCATTGCTTGTGTGGGACAGGAACAAACACCTCTTAATTGTACTTCATTACCACGTACCTTGCATGGCACAGTTGTATATATTAATTATAAAAAAAAATAATGTTGCAGAGAGAGAGAAGAAGCAGTACAATGCCTCCCCCCTCCTGCTTCCTTCTTCTCCACGGCTGTCGCCAGCAGAATAGGAGAACAATATCAACTGTCATCTACTGAAGGAGCTTTCAAAGACAAAATCATAAAGAATGAAAGGCTATTATGAGCTAACAGGGAGAGGGGGTGCTTTGATTGGAACAGATTTTCTCCTATTAATGTTTGAGGTTATCTGTTCTTTTGTTTATTCCTCTCTTTCTCTCCCCCCAATTCTTTCCTTGGGATTGTTTTGCGTGAGTTCTGTGCCTTTTGATTACTATATCATATGGCATACAGATTAGGAAGCTAATTATTAATGGGGGAGGCTGGGGGGGTGGATTTCTGGGTGGGGGGGGGCAGAAGGAAGAAGCCATCATAACAGCCCTCCAGAACTTAGAGGCATTCTCGGAGTGAAGTTAAAAAGATTCACCCCGTTAGTAAAACTGGAGTAAGGCTACTATGTTATCATGCAGACTTTCTTAATCTGATATTCTCCATCTCCATTGGGACAAAGCTAATGGGTCACCATCTGGCTGCCTCAATCTTCCCATCTATAAAAGGTGTGCTTAAAATACTGACTTGAGTTATTAAGGGTTTGCAGAGAATAAAGAAGTAGATCTATCTAAGGTCCCAGAGCAATGAAACACAAATACAGAAGTGAAAATATAGAAACCCCAATAAAACACACCGGGGGGTGGGCAGCGGGTAGCAGACCTGAAACAGTGAGTAAGAAGAAGAGGATCTCACCCAACTTCTGCAGACCATAGCTATGTGCTTTGTAGTGGTTGCCCAAGTTCAGTCTTGCAGAAGATTGTAATTTCTTTCTAAAGAATTATATCTAAATAATTTATTTGTAGCTTTCTGAATACTTGGCCATGTTTCTTAACATTATACAATGGTAATCATCAGCAGTGGAACTTGAGGCATTATGCAGTAGGGAGGGATCATCAGTTTATTGTCTAAAGTCGAACCAAGATGCTAGTTCAGGCATCTGATAAGAATTACTGGTCCTTTCCCTGTCCTTGGGAAAGAGAAGGAAGAACCGGAACTGGAACTGGAACCGGAACCGGAACCGGAACCAGAGCTAGTACCAGAGCTAGAACTAGAATTGGAACTAGAGCCGGAGCCGGAGCTGGAACAGGAACAGGAACCGGAACCGGAACCGGAACCGGAACCGGAACCGGAACAGGAACTGGAACTGGAACTGGAACCGGAACCGGAACCGGAGCTAGTACCAGAACTAGAATTAGAATTGGAACTAGAGCCGGAGCCAGAGCCAGAACAGGAACCGAAACAGGAACAGGAACAGGAACAGGAACAGGAACAGGAACAGGAACTGGAACTGGAACTGGAACCGGAGCCGGAGCCGGAGCCGGAACTGGAATGAGAACTAGAACTGGAGCCAGAACCAGAACCAGGAGCTGGAGCTGGAGCTGGAGCTGGAGCTGGAGCTGGAGCTGGAGCTGGAGCCAGAACCGGAACTAAAACCAGAGCCAGAGCCAGAGCTGGAACTAATGTTGGAAGAAAAATAAGTAGTGGGTAGGGTTAACAGATGTTTGGTTAACAGATTTTTGTCCTTGTGTCCTCCGTCAGGCATGGCCTTAAAATGAAATGTTGTCCAACTTTTTGAGTATCTAACAAGCTACCTGAGCAGCTTTTCTCTGCAGCGCAGCCCTAAAAAGTCCTAACGCAAGTTAACAAGGTCCGCTCTGTGAGCTTAATCAGTTGATTAGCGCCCTCTCAGCAGCCTGTGCTGCTGCCTGAAATTGACAAGACCTTAATCAGTTCCACGCTGAAGGCTTCTGCCCCCTAACCAGCTCTAGCACATTCCTGCGACTGAAAAACCAGCCTTTCCCATGCTGGAAAATGTAATTTCACATACATGTAGGCCTAAGTCTTTGTTTTGTTTTGTTTTTCTGCAGCTTTGCACTGTAATTTTTGTCATGGATGCCAAGACAGTTTAACAGTGTGTCCCCTTTCCACTTGTCTGAGTCCTCTTTTGCCTGTTCAGATATCTGGGAACCCTAGTAGCAGGGGAGCAACTGAAAGAGAGGTTGCCCCATTCTTCAGCCTCGTCCGTAGTTTCCACCTGTGAGGGAATGCGAGCATCAAAAGAAACCTCTTTTGTCCTCATCTGCTTTTCAGAGCTCAGCATTACTCCTACAAATGTTGCCATCCTAAAGTCTGTTAAAAGAAGGACTGTACTGATTAGGCAGAGTGTTACTAGAAATAACTTAAGGTTTCTTTGTTTTTCCCCACTAGCTTTAAAAAAAAAGAATGTTTTCCTAAATTGCAGAAGGTAAAATGTTGTTGCTAAATAAAGCTTACTGAAAATGAAATTCTGAACCTCCTGAAGCTGGCTCTTTTCGTTCTGTGTGTACAAAAATGTGAAAAAGTTTGCTCAGAAATTCTCAGAAATTACATAGAAACATAGTATAGTTAATATTAAATTTTAAAAGATTGTGCAACAGTTTAACTTTTTACATGGTGTGTGCTGATGTGTCCTCAATGCCAGACGTGTTTTGTTTATGATTAATGAATGACTCACCTTTTGAGCAATGTTTGATTCAATTCATGTTCCACTGTGAATTGAAGAGATCACCAGCTAGGGCCTTGAAGAAGAATCCTTTATATGTTTCAGAAAGGTAAAGGTGATAAATCTGAATACAAAACACATATAGTGATAACACAGGTGTGAATGGCCAAGTAGGACTGACGAGATGCCAATTTTGTACTACAAATGAACAAAAGCTGTAAGCACTTTCACAGTTCTTACGAAATGAAAAATAAAATTGCATTTTCCAGGAACATCTGTCCAGAGGCCAACTTCTTTGGCTTGGAGCAGGAGAAAACACTTCTGCCAAATGAGGTGCCATTGACATCAGCAAGGGAAGAAAGCAAAACCATAAAGAGTGCTCTTGTGCTTCTTGTTTTTGTTTATTTGTTCAGTCGCTTCCGACTCTTCGTGACTTCATGGACCAGCCCACGCCAGAGCTTCCTGTCAGTCATAACACCCCCAGCTCCCCCAGGGACGAGTCCGTCACCTCTAGAATGTCATCCATCCATCTTGCCCTTGGTCGGCCCCTCTTCCTTTTGCCCTCCACTCTCCCTAGCATCAGCATCTTCTCCAGGGTGTCCTGTCTTCTCATTATGTGGCCAAAGTATTTCGGTTTTGCCTTTAATATCATTCCCTCAAGTGAGCAGTCTGGCTTTATTTCCTGGAGGATGGACTGGTTGGACCTTCTTGCAGTCCAAGGCACTCTCAGAATTTTCCTCCAGCACCACAGTTCAAAAGCATCTATCTTCCTTCTCTCAGCCTTCCTTATGGTCCAGCTCTCGCAGCCATATGTTACTATGGGGAACACCTTATATCCATCCAAATCAGCTGCTCCTAATGAAAGTTTGTGAATGGATTAGTCTTGCGCTCCTAACATGGGTATGGGCATCTGTTCCATTCTCAGGTTTGTTCCAAAAAGGAGGAAAGGGGTTTGTACCAAGGTCTAACTCTTTTCCAATGGCCATCTTCAGAGACATTTAGGAAGGGTGAACCCAGAAACTTCTGGATTGCTGGTGTTACACTTCAGTGTAAACATCTGGCAGGTTGTAATGGAGTCTGTTTATTCTGGTAAGAAGCAAATGTGTACAATTTACACTCATTTCTATGTGATATGTAGAAAGCTTAAACTCACTAAGACTGAAAACAAATGTCAGATAACATTAATAAGCCACTTTGAAGATCCCACTAGCAGAAAAGTAAATCGTAAAACCGGTAAGCAAATACAACAACACATCAAAGAACCTTCAAGTCACTTGGACATGGAAAATTTGAGAAATATTCCCTTCAGGAAATGAGTGTGCATTTCAGAAACATTTGCACAATTTGCATTGCAAGGGTATTTCTTAGATTCCTCAGGTCTTACACCTGAGACTTTTGGAAACTGGGTGTGATCTGCAAGCTATCAACCCAATTCTTGGTGAAAAGATGAGGACTATACAATGCTTCAGATTCAAAGGTTAAAAGTTGCTTCAGATGGCATGGGTGTGCTCACACAGCACCTTCTCCAACTTTGTAAATTGAATGCATCTATCCCCAGCTCATACTATCCTTGGAAAAGATTTAGTTGCTTCAAGGAGTTGTAGACAAGCGTTACATTAATGTACCCCCTCCTCTCCCCAAGACCTTTTTATCTTTTAATTCAAAGCACTGCATAGCTCCTCCTAGAAATCTGGGTGATAGTTGTACTTGTAGGTTGGAAAGTTGGAACCATGACCAGATGACATGGAGCATGATTTGGGGAACCATCGTAGTAGGTGTTCCAAGATAACAGGAATGGTGCCCTTGAAAAATGACATACGAGATCTAGGAAAAAAGAAAGAAAGAGAATTAATTGTTTGAAGAGGTTGCTACAAACACCGAAAAAGGCCTAAGGAAAGTTGAAGTATGGGATGAAAGCTGTTTTTCTTCCTGCCAATATCTAACTAATCTGCATGGCAAGATACATAAGCATAATACTCATTGTCTGCTTCCACAGTCTGATGTATTTTGGTTGTTAGGCAGATAAATATATCTAAGAAAAGGATGGGATGTCATAAAGCTACCGATCGTGTCTTAACCAGAACAAAAACAACTCTTTTATTTCCCTAAGAAATCCTAATGGAAAATATTTGATGGCTGTTGGTTATTACCATTTTCCCCCCAAATGCACTGTATAGATTTAAGTTAAAAGGGAAGCAAACATAATTATCAAGGAGTAATACTAAGTTTATATGCCCCATTCTTTAAAAGTGTAATCAATTCTGTCTTATTAATAATATTTGTTTCATTCTCCTAAAACAGATTGAAATGAGTATGTCCTCTGGAAGAAAAAAAAACCCCCACTTTTATTTGTTACCAAAGCATCATGTTCATTTTTCTGTTGATCAAACGTATGGGATTTGGTCATCTTTAATTGTTTGGGAACTGCATGTTCCAAAGTTGAGTTTACATTTCATTATTCCTTGCAACCTCTATGATTCAGACCAAATTCACCTTCATATTTGTGTTGCAAAGTTCAGTGGTTTTTATGAAGAATAGTTTGTGTCATCAGTTTAAAAAATTGGGGCAGGGGTGGGGGAGAGCAGAGAGAGGAAGATATAACTCTACAAATGATTAGTAAATCCAGCCTGGCCTTTGCCCTCCAGTTTGCTTAATATTGTGGTTTTATGTTTTTCCACAATTTGCTCAGAACTATTTGTCCTCTGGATTATTAATCTATAACTAAACATTGTCCTTGGTGCTCATTGAACAGAATTTGTTTGGAACAAAATCAACTCTATTATCTTGCTTTTCAAAATGTGCGTCAAATTATTTGAGCCTCTTGTTTGATGTTGGTTTCTCCAGAAACTTAATTTTAGAGAGGACCAATGGCCAATTCAAGAAGTCAGGATATTTATGATAAATCCACTCCCAAGATAAGCTTAAAAATGGGCAAGATGCAAGTGGAAGAAATACCTGCGACTGAAGGGGTGGAATGCCCACTGGAAATTGAATTAAAAATTAAATTAATTACAAAATTGATTCTTTAAAATTAAAATGTTTGTAAAAACTGGTAAATAGACAGTCAATGCCTGCCCATCAAAATGGAATTAAATGAATGAGTGAGATGCACATATCTTTTTGAAAAAGAAAATAAGCAATACAAGATAAATATTTACACAAATCAGTGTTGCAACATTTATATCAATCAAACTGATTAGTTAAAGTTTTGAACAAATCATGTAAGTCTTTAGGAAGCAGACATTACATTTATTCAAAATTATATGGGGTTGATGACAATGTTGCTAATTCAGGCAGATGCTGAAAATGTCTGCATTTTATTGTTGTTGTTGTTTTACTGTATCTGATGCATTTTTGATATTGTAGACTACCTGGAAATGCTTTGCATGACAGCTGGTTAATAAACATCTGATCTAAATTATACCTTGGCTCATTATAAAAGTGATAGATGCAACACTCCATCTTCAAGGGAATATTTTATTTTCCTCTTCTGAATGGTTCCTCTTCTTTCACATTGCTGAACTCTCCAGGTTGTCACCAAAGGTCCAGAATACCTACAGTCACAGTCACTTATAAATTTGGTACATATTTTCCCACTGTTTTAGCATGTTTATCCCCATACCCTTTTCTTCTGTGCGATAGCCTCTAATAAATGTGTTTTATGAGCCCATACTCTGCTGAGAGTTATAATCCCTCCTCTTTTCATTTCCCAGTTTCTCCTCCTTTCTCCCCCCTCACTTTCTTTTTCTCACCTACAAATTCCCACACATCAGAATGTGAAATACTTTCTTTCCCCTCAGCCAAATCTGTCATTACCCCACCTGTGTGCAGAGAAAGTCTGTCTCTGTGCTTGTTAAGTAAATGATTATTGTTAAGATGGAGGAGACACAGTCAATCACATTAACCCTTTTGTCCAAGACTCAGAATAGTTTTCTTTGTTTGCCTAAATTAAGCATTTTTTTGCAAAGGAGGGGTGTGTGTGTGTGCGTGTGGGTAGATATCTCTTTCTACATGGATACATAGATATTCCAAAACTCTGTATGTGGATTCATCACATTTGCCAAATTGTAATCTGAGTCCTAGAAGACTTTCAAAACAGCAGGGCTCCTGAGGGACCCAATTGTTTTGCTAATCAAGATTATTGCAGGCATTGTAACTTTGTAAATTTGTCAGCTTCCCATGAAATAGTTCTGTCAGTTTAGTTAGGGTGCCAGCTAATATTAACATATAAATGAAGTCTCTTTTATCCCATCCGCAGCCCCTCACAGAACCCACCACTTAATGGATGCAGAAGAAAATATAAACAGAGAAAGAGAGAGAGAAAGAGAACAGGTTTCTCCCCCTTGTGTGCTTAATTCAAACAACTTCTTTTTCCCCAACTTTAACCCAGGTCCCTGGAAATCCAGTAAACAGGGGCGAAAATAAAATACAAATAAATAAAAATAATAATTTCTGCATTGCCCTCCTCCTCACACACTCTTAGACACACAAGTGGTCAAGCTGGGGGCCCCTGTTGATCACAACAGGAGACTGATTACAACTGGAAAATGTACAAATGGGGAGATGAATGCAAGCCATAGACCTCCAGAGCAGCACTGGTGGAATATTTTATGGCCAAAGGCTTGCAGGAGAAGAAAAAGAATGGAGATCATTCCAAGGACCAAGCACAGACATATGGAATTCCAGATATCTCTGTTACTGTACATACATTGCTTGGATATTATGGCTTGCACACCATTCTCCCCTTCTAGAAATACACTAGTTCCTTTTTTCTCATTCTCAGAATACATTCAGTGAAGATTTCCTCTTTAACAGGTGCAGGGCAGGACTTTGATATGAGCTTAGACCCTTCAAGATAACATGACATCCAGAACTGAAAACAGCTTATGTCTGCCACTGATCCCTATTATAATATAACCAGTGAATTCTCAAGGCACATCCTGAGGCCTGCAGGTTGCCTGCAGTGCCCAAAAGTCACTGCTGCAATTTCCAGAGAACTTCAAAAGTTGCTACCAAATTTCAGTTGTTAATGTAAGAACAAACTGCAATATCACCTTCACCCAGGCTGATAGCCAGATGTGGACACCTGGTGGTCTTACCCATGGCTCTTTCCTGGCTTAGCATGGCTATAAGAAAACCCATTAAAAAGCCATTGTATGAATCTAAAAGCAAAACAGAGATGCAGTCCAGATTTCTCACCTTGTTTTGTCCCTAGAAGTTTTCCCCAAAGAGTCCTACTGAGGACCTGAGGAGTCCTCAGATTCCTATTTGTTTATTTTTTTTTCTTTCTCTCTCTCTGTGGATGAGCTGGCAATTCCTATGAGGTACACGTCACTAGTTTTGGTTATTTGATATGAAATTAGCACCTGCAATTTTGGCCCCCTGCTTTTCTGTTGGGCACAGACACTTCAGAGGTGACTCCGAGGGGAAATTTGTTATAGTATTGCAAAAGCCTAGGTTTAAAGTAGAAGCTTCTTTCAATCACAATCCATTCTTGCTTTTTGAGCCACAATCAGATTATTCCTTTGTACCAGGCTGTAACAATGCTCTGAAACATGAATGAAACTTGGACAATGTGTTCTCTTGGTGAATTACATCAGTCTTTGTGCTTGTTAGTCTAACATGAAAAAACATATACTTCATGGGGAGGGGAGAATATTGGCCACCAGTGAGTTTATTACAAAAGCTTTGATTGGGAAACAATATAGGGCTGAAGGCAGCAGAGTGATCTTGAACTTGTTCAGAATTCATTTGTTCAGAACTTAGGGGGATGAGTGATGGGTTCATGGCTAAATTCTCACACTGTCTGTAGTTTGTTTGGCTTAGTGTATTGAGCTTGCCACATTGCGGTTTGTAAGTTATGCTTGGTATCTTGATCTGATATACAGTATAAAGAAAGCCAATTCTGGCATATTCTGCAAACTATGGTTAAATGGTTTGGTAAGCACTAAACTTCATGCCTTGGACTGCAAGAAGATCAAACCAGTCCATCCTCCAGGAAATAAAGCCAGACTGCTCACTTGAGGGAATGATATTAAAAGCAAAAATAAAGTACTCTGGCCATGTAATGAGAAGACAGGACACCCTGGAGAAGATGCTGATGCTAGGGAAAGTGGAAGGCAAAAGGAAGAGGGGCCAACCAAGGGCATGATATTCTAGATGATATTCTAGACGGACTCGACCTTGGGGGAGCTGGGGGTGGCGACAACCGACAGGAAGCTCTGGCGTGGGCTGGTCCATGAAGGCACGAAGGGTTGGAAGCAACTGAATGAATAAACAACAACAACAAGCACAATGTATAACCTGGTCTATTTCTACAGCTAAACACAGACAAATATTCTTGGTGTCTGATAATGCAATTCTAGGCAGGTTTCCTTAGGCGGGGCTCACACATCACACTACGCTATAATTTACTTAATTGTGGTTTATTAAATAAGCCATTATTGGCTGGATTCACATGTCGTGCTTAGCCATAAACCATTACATTCACATAACACAACTCAGGTAATGCTGAACAAGCCATCATGGCTCAGTGCAATGGATGAAATGAGCCCAGAGCCTATCTCTAATTTTAGTTGGAAGATTTTGGAAGACCATCGTCATTCATACTACCCCCTCTGAGTAAATGGCATTTGCTTATTTGGTGTTACAGGTAGCCCTCGCTTAATGACCACAATTGTGACCAGCAACTCCATCTCTAAGTGATATGGTCATTAAGCAAGACACCACATGACCACAACTTGCAATTTCCACTGCTGGCTTCTCCATTGACTTTGCTTGTTGGAAACTGCCTGTGAAGTGCACAAATGGAGATTACATGACTGCGGGACCCTGCAATGGTCATAAACACCCACGGGTTGCAAAGCACCTAAATCTCAATCACATGACACTGCAACAGTCATAAGTGTGAGGACCAGTCATAAAGTTACTGTTTCAGTGCTGTCATAACTTCAAACAATCACTGAATAGGGCAGTCATTAAGTGAGGACTACCTGTTTGATTAGAACTGTTTGAATGGGAATATGTTATGACTTGAAGATAATTTGATAAGCATCAACCTCAGCACAGGTGTCATTAATATTGTTTATTTTGGGCTAGGGGATTTTGTTCTCTGTCCTTTTCTTGCTAGCCATGGAACAGTGATTGTTAAAGTTATAGAAGAAAAAGAAACCATTAGGAACAAATTTATTTTATTTATTTATACTTCAAATTTATTCACCACCCATCTCACTCAAAGAGCGACTCTGTTTGGGTCACTGCAGGAATGAGAACCAAATTCTACCTCATCCCATTCAGATATGCCAGGTTTCTGAAACTGAGCACCTGATTGATCTCTCTCATTGATTTCAATTGTTAGCAAATGGTAATCCCTTCTTAAAATGACTTTGCTTTGCAAATGAAGCCATCCTAGCCTTATGAAGTAGTGGTTTTCTTTCTCCTGTCCCCATAAGACTCTCACATGCACAAAGACTGTTCTCCTTTCATGACAGTTTCTTCTTCGCAAGCCAGTTGCACACAGCAGGACTCACAAGTCAGGTTTTCCTCTGATCAGTGTGAAAGACGTTGAGGAGAAAAGTTACCACTGCCATCCTCCTCCTCCTCCTTTTTCGACATTACAAAAACCTGGAGGTGCATATTCATAATGCAAGCCATCAGAAGGTTTCCTAGTCCCTGTTTCTACTTCCAAAGGCTAGCCCTATCTTTAGACCTGGCACACTGAATGACCACTTATGTGAGTGATGCCTTATTAATAAGATGACTCAGCCACTTCCCGATAAGGAGAACAATGGAGGGTCAAAGCTGCAGAATCCCTTACAGGAATTAATGAGAACATGCTGCTGGTAATGTGGTCCACTGGAGATTATGCAGGATTTAAAAGGCTCTTATGTTAGGCTTAACATGCCAGTTGATGAGCCCAGCCATAGAGAACAAGGCATGACTGGATATAACAATATCCCCAAATGTTAACTCTGCATCTGGTGGGTCCTCTTTACTTAGCAACGTTATCTCCTGATACTGATACATCCCAAACTTCTCACCATTTCTGAGACTGTGTAAAGCTTTGATGGAGTGTTTTAATACAGAGGTGATTTGATTGGATCATCCCATTGAAACGTATTTGCAAAACAGCATAGCATGTTAATTTCCCAGAGCAGAGAAACCACATAGTTTTAGTCTAGCCAATTCACTTTGGCTTCTTCTCTAGCCTTTCAGCATTCTTCTGTTCTCCTTGCAACACATACATAGAAGCCCTTGCTTCAAAGTGAAATCGTCTGGTTGATGTAGCTTAGCTTTGCTTCAATGCTTTACAAAATAAAGATTTAGCAAGTTTTTGCTTTAAGTAGCTAAGCCCTTTGTACTGCCTTTAATGCTTGAAGCAGGGCACCAAAGTGGATTGCACCAGCTTGCACCAGATTGTAGAGGCCTACTCAGTTCAAGTCTCAACAAGTAGAGCACTGAGTTGATCTTGGCTGATTTGGGAATCTAAGCAGGATCACCCTGATTAGAACTTGCATAAGAAACCAGGAAAAAAAAATGGAGGCCTGTTGGTTAGATGTGAATGCTAATATATGAAGGATACTCTACTTACATTTTATCTTGTTTGGAAAACAAATTAATTCTTAATATGATTTGTTTGGTTTAGCATATTAGGAAAACTCAATCACTGTACTTCATAAACCCTGGTATATGGTTTAAAGTAATGTGTGAACCCAGCCAAATGGCATATATTCGACACACCATATTTAAGCAACCCATGGTTTTGTCCAGGCATTATTTCAGGGCCATTAGAGGACGTTGTGTACACTTTTTTTCAGACATCATGTCAAATGTTCTTTCAATTCATGTGGGCTGGATTTATACAACATGGAAAAACCTAAATACAAGTGATCTTTCAACTGAAGTTTTTGAACCTGAAAAGCTAAGCAGTGTTAGTAGCATAAGACTATTACTTGAATGGGAAACTACCAGGATATCCCAGGGCTGTGGGTTAGGCTAGGAAGTCAAAACACCATCCAGAAGTAGGCAGTAGTAAACCACTTGGTTGCCAAGAGAACAACATAGGTATGTCCTTACAGTCAGCAGGAACTGAGGTTGATTCAGAGAATATTGTTTTGTTTGTACTTTGCTCGTAAGAGCAGTGACAGGCCTAAACCAATCTTTTGAGCTCATGGCCAAGACGATATATGATTTAGACTCATCCTGATTTATAGCTCAGTCTGCTAAATTATGCTGTTCCAGCAAAAGGAACCATCTCTTTAATCTCACCTGAAGCTTCAGGAGAAAGGTTAAGATACAAACAAGATAAACAGACAGAAATGTATCTGCAGATAACAGGGTAAATGTTTTTCATTGCATTTTCAATGCATGGGGTAAATGTTTTTCAGACTCAGAGTATGATTCTGTGAGTTATGGCATTTTACACTAAGCCTAACACAGGCATTTTAGAGTTCAGATGGATTTTCAGTAGTTGAGCATCATATCTGAACCAGGATGGAATTAATAATCTCAATAATTACTACCTATATGATTTTGATTACATTTGAATTTGCTCTTACAGCATGAAATCCATTGGTCTACAGTGAAATGTATAACTAATGTGAGCATATTGCTAATATATTGCACATGCAAATGCATGTTCTCACGTGCAATATATTTCATGGAACAGCTTTTCCATGGCCGTTGGATGCATAATTACTTTCCAACTGAGTAAACAAAACAGCAGAGTTGCTAAAGGAACACTAAACTAGTAGCAAAAGGATGGAATACAATGCAACTGATGAAAACAAGATGTGACATCATTTCCCACCCAATGCCAAAACTAACCTGTAATAAAACGTTGACCGCAAACCTTGTCTAGAACAACTAGGAAATTAAAACCAAGTCTGAGAATAAAATGCTGCCAGAAACAAAACCAAACAGAATTCAGGAAGCTCAAAAATTCTTCCTGGATATGGCAGAAGCTAAATCTTGATCTAGATTACAGCAGCAGAAGGTGGCAAACTTCTGGACTATAATATTTAAAGGTGCAAGAGGGGATTATTACTTTTAGGGTGGCCACAGTATTTAAAAACAGCTACTTTGAAGTCCTAGCCATTCCTTCAATGCTAGGTTTCTTCTTCTGAAAAGTTGGATTGTTTCCTACCAATGGGAAATGATATAAGGAACATCAATGTCACATTAAGGATTATGAGTAAGGATGTGCAAAATGTACCCTTCCAGGAATTGAATATTTCAAAGAACTTTGCATCCATCTCCATACTCCACCAGGGTCCATTTCAGGGATGGTCCTGTGGTTTTCTGGAAATTCATTCTCCAAACTGGAAACAGTTTATGATGTTCTAGACATGTGTTCTAGGGACGCAGTGGCGCTGCGGGTTAAACCGCTGAGCTGTCGATCGGAAGGTCGGAGGTTCAAAACCGCGCGGCGGGGTGAGCTCCCGTTGCTAGTCCCAGCTCCTGCTCACTTAGCAGTTCGAAAACATGCAAATGTGAGTAGATCAATAGATACCACTTCGGCGGGAAGGTAACGGCGTTCCGTGAGTCATGCTGGCCACATGACCATGGAGGAAGTGTCTGCGGACAGACGCCGGCTCTTCGGCTTTGAAACGGAGATGAGCACCGCCCCCTAGAGCCGGACATGGCTGGACTTTACATCAAGGGAAACCTTTACCTTTACCTAGACATGTGTTCTAGATGAAAGAGGCCTCTCTGGGGACTGCACCAGTTCTAGAATGGCCATATTGATATGGTCTAGAGGAGGAATGAAAAGTTCTGGCATTTTCCAGACTGTTCAGTTCCCAGAATAGCTGTGCATAGCTGATTTCAAGTTACTCAATTTAATCACCAGTAAAACAACCAAGTTTCACCACAATTTCATGTTCTTTTCCCTCCCTCCACTTCTATTAAAAGTGAGCTCTTATTGAGGCCGAGAAAGTATTTTGCTAATCGTCAAACAATTGGTATGCCAAAGCATGCTTTTTTAAAAAATCTGTTCTCATTCAATTTGATGAGAAAGAATTCGTTTTAACTGCTCTTTCAAAGGCGAATGTTGGTGAAATTGGCATTAGTGAATTTCATTGATTTAAGTATAAGGTGACTAAGGGGATGTGTGAATGCTGTAACCCTAGTCACTTTTTCTGACCATGTTTTGGGATGCACTGTCTTTGTCCTTCCACATGTACAGGGACTTTTTAATGATTTTTCTTTCTGTTTTTATTGTTTTTTTATTTTCTAATGGAAACTACCCAGAGTGGTCTAGAGTCTGGCAACGTCTAAATTTGATAAAATTAAAAATGTACATAAATAAATTGCATTGTAGATGAACCCTCTGGTGTCTACAGCCTCCCTGGCTTCCTACACATCCATTAAATCCCAACGGAAGACAACAACAGGAATCCCCCTTCACTGGAATTTTTGGGGGGTGGGAGGAATTGGGAAATATGGGCAGCCAAGTAAGGCTGCAGAGGGATGGAAGCATATATAAGAACACCACCAATAGCACTCTTTCTCATCCCCAATAATACATTTTAAACCCAAAAATGGCACCAAGAGAAATTCTAAAAGAAAGTCTCAAATACCCTAAATCTAAGAATGAAAACTCAGAAATGGCAACGGCAAAGCAGTTTTAGGGGACAGCATTCCTGTATATGATTAAAGGCAAGTACATTTTGCTATATGTGTGTAGTTATCCGGTATTTTAAAGGCTTCCATGAAAGACTAATCCAATTCACTTTACTGCCTTTGACAAAGTATAATGGCTCACTTTCTCTATTCTACGTACAGAAGTTGGCCAATCTGGCAATTTACACTAACTTTGATCTGGTTCTGCTCTGTGGCTTGGGACCAGGGAAGCAAAGTATGGCTGGAAAGGTTGGGACAGGAGAAGGGGCAGGGGCTGAGACAAAGGCACCACCAAGAAACAGGACCTTGGATAGCTCCAAAAAATTCCCCTGGCTGCAGATTTATCTCTATTAAAATATTATCTCTATGAGGCCCTGAAACAAATTGAAACCTTGAATAGATAATTGGGATCTATATTGTGGGCCACCTCCATGCTCTGTGGAGGAGCTGCCTAGACTGATAGATAGCAGCTGAGGAGAAAGAGGTCCTGTTAGGATTCCTTCTTCAAGTTGGAGGAAGATGGCAAGGTTGAAGCTTCTAAATGATTATTCCCTGACCTGTCCATATCTTCTTCTATGTATTTCAGAATCCAAAGGCTGGATGTCATGGAAAGAGTGGCAACAGGACCATCTTCTGGAATGCCAGAAGTGCTAGTGAGACACACAATCCCGGCCTTCAAAGGTCTTGCAACTTCTGCCAAATATAAGGATGGATTTTGTATTTGTCATACCGATAGCCTGCATTCTAACATTATAATTTTTGATCACTTATGGTTTGTTCTAAACAATTTTTTTTTTTTAATAACTGGAGTCAGTCTTGCAAATGAGCAAAGTATTTATGCTGTGTTCGGCCAATTCCTACTTTGGTTTCCCGCCATTTATAGCTATTCTTCCTTACACTTCTGTGGCTACAGACTTGAGAAGGGCCCATGAAGGATCTCAGGAATAGGTCAGAAACTACCAACAAACTATGAATCCCTGTTCACACATCACATGAACCCACAGCAAATCTATTGTCAGAGAACATGTTTCAAATGTACTGCCCTAAAAGAATTATTGTTTATTTAGTGAGTCAACCAAAGAAGAGGAGCAAATCACATTAGGTCTTACCACTGTGTGCAAATGCAGAAAATATCTGAGTTCACAAATCATTAACAAACTATAAATGGCATGTTGTTCTGTCTCATGAGGCCACTACAGTATGAAGGAAAGTGTGACATTATGTTATGAATCCTGAATGCAGAGAGGGTAGGGAAATAAAAAATCACAGTTGGGAACCAAGGTTTGTAGGATATGAAGTTGATCTGTGTGGTTAGCACAACCACAGTTTGGCTAAAACTGTATTTTGCTGCACAGCTTCATTATTTTGCTCCTATATTGACAAGTCTTTGGCAGTAAAGCAAAATTCAGTGTTTTGACGTACAAATAGATCTGCTTTCCCAAAGGAAATTTTCCAGGTAGTCCCAATAATCCTCTACATTTTATTTTATCCAAATGTTCATGTAAGTACAGAAATCACAAATGGAAAATATACTGTAATTAAGTGGAATGCCTGCATTTGCTCAAAGATTGGAAGCAAATAATTTCCAGTGCATGTTCATAATGATATAATATATTTCAGATGGCAATACAATGACAGACTTGTATCCAGATCTGGGAATGTTTCCTGACTAATATGTTCTTTCGGTTTCCCCACCACACTTCTGCACTTTAAAAAATTTAATTAAATTGCCTTTTTCATTCCTATTGATTAGGGAACCTTTGCAGAGGGAAGGAATGGGATGGCTTTTATGCTGCTTTTTACACATCAGTGGCTTGCTAAAAATGTACAGACATTTTAACAACTTTTCAAACTATATCCCTGCCTGTTATAAATACATTAAGCTCTGGATATGAAAGGACTGTAAAGTGATGAAGTAAAAGTGCTTAGTCAGATCAGGCAAGACACAGACACGCACCACAATGTGACAAAGGCAAAAGTGCAATTGCCATTTGTTGCAATGCAGTTTTCACTAGATACTGGCCCATATGCCCAATCTAAGGAATCAATTCTTGTTTGTTTATTATTATTATTATTAGTAGTAGTAGTAGTAATAGTAGTACTAGTAGTTAAATGTATTGGCCACCCAACTCCAGTGGACTCTGATGTGACACTCCAAGGATATATTATCATATTTTTCATAGAAAGAGCTTATATGCTTTAATTCTCAATCAGAGTATACATCTAGTCATCAGCACGGTAACTTCTGGTTATCTTTTCTAGCCTACTGCCCTTCTGACGGCCATAATGCATTTGGGGTGATGGAAGTTATAGCCCATCACATTTGAAGGCCACTAGTGTGGTGTGGAACAACCCTGGTTTTCTGTATGGTTTGTCTCAAAGAAGCCATAATGTAGTTGGCTTCAGCATACTTAGCTGTACAAACCATTGTGCTATACAAATAATGGCAGTTTAGAGCTTAATGTGAGATGTTAAAACATTGTCTGGTCTAGTTTTATTTGGGAAGGGACAGCATGACTTCAAATACATGGAACATTGAAAGTGAAATGGGACATATTATCAAATAAACTGGCATAATGGCAGTCCATGGAGGCCACTTGAAATAGGAGAAAAGCTAAATAGGAGAAAGTCTGAAATGATCTCATTTTTAGATTGTTTAGACTTGTCCTTCACAGGATAGTTCATTTTAAAGGTACCTTCAAATGGAACCAGTTTGGTCCAGTGGTTAAGGCCCCAGGCTAGAAACCAGGAGACCGTGAGTTCTAGTCCCGCCTTAGGCACGAAAGCTGGCTGGGTGACCTTGGGCCAGTCCCTCTCTCTCAGCCCAACTCACCTCACAGGGTTGTTGTTGTGGGGAAAATAGGAGGAGGAAGGAGTGTTAGGTATGTTCACTGCTTTGAGTTATTTATAAAAATAATAAAGGTGGGATAAAAATCAAATAAATAAATAAATACTAGTGGGGCAAAAAAATCCATTGGTCACAGTCTGCCCTTGTCTTAAGCATCTATCATTAAGCAAGGTTTGGACTGTAATTATCAAATCCCACTTTCACACATTGCCCCTGGGAAGGTGCCACCATTTTGATTTCTATCATATATTGATTTGTCACTTTTAATCTGCCAGTTTCACTTCATAAGCATTTCTAAATTCATTTTGATTTGTGGTTTATACAATAAATCATTAATGTAACTATGGTTTAACTATGATTGTGGTGGAGGGGCTGATTTGTGAGTTCATGCAGACACACAACACAGCCTTAGCCCCAGCAATAAGACATTGTCCCAACTCAGCTATCGTGATTTACCCAACAAACTATGATGATGCAAACCATGCTTGACTTTGATGTCTCCTTACAGTTAAAGAATGGCTAAATGGCAAAATTTATAATGGAAATATCTTTGCAGTATTAGAGACGGGGATAACAGTTTGCTTTAGCCAGTGGCCAACTATATAACAAAGTCATATCCTGAAAAATAATTATGAAGAGCATGTGTTATTGTATGTTGCAAATCTTTTAAAAATACCCAAACTGAGTCAGATGCCTTGGAACACCCTGGAAGATAGCTCGTATTTAGAGACTTGAGTATTTTGCTGTTCCATTGATATTTATATTTGGAACATCATTTTCCCTCTGATAACTTTAAACATCTTATTAATAATGACAAAAGCTTTGACGACTGAAGGGTTAGGGTTCCAAGTGAGCTTTCAATTTGTCCCATTGTGCCCTGACATGGCAAGGGTTTCCAAACAGTTGGTGGTCTTACATATCTCATACACACCCCAACAATGCAACAAACCATGAATAGGGCTTAAGCCTCCACTCAGAATTCCTTCTTTTGTGAGTTTGCCTCTCCAGCATGTTGAGATGCTGGTTTTACAAGTTGTACAATCCCTACCACAGGTGGAAGCCAATGCTGGAAATGTATCACCATGTTTCTTTTATTACAAACATAGAAAGAGTGAACAAATTGACAGTAAATTCTTTGCATCAGCATTGAAATGATTTTCTGTGATGTGAAAGGTGAACAGGACATAAAAGTAGCCTGAACTTAGAACCATCTAAAAAAGAGAGCTTTGTCCTACAGCGGAAGAATGGATGATAAAATTAATGGAGCTGGCAGAGATGGCAAAACTGACTATATTGATTAGAGAAAATAATTTGTCTAGCTTTGTTTCTGCTTGGAAACAAGTAGACTTTTGGACTTTCTGCTTGTAACTGAAAAAAATGAAGTTTTGATTTTGGGATGTGATGATTAGGTTGGTATAGATTATAGAAATAATGTTTATTATGGTTAAAATTAGAGTAAGAGATTAATGTATTTTGTACTTGTATCTGTGCTGGAGAAGGTCAGAAGTCACTCCTTTTGCTATATTTCTTTATTTCTGTACTTCTTAGTTTATTTCTTTTTTTTTTAGTCTCTCTTTAATCTTTTTCTATCTTTTTGTATTTTATCTTTATGTTGAAATTTTAATAACGCTTCTTGAAAAAAATAAAAATAAAAAGAGAGCTTTGATACTGAACCAGCCCAATAACCAATTGTTCAGGCTAATGCAAATGTGTAGCAGGGGAAGGTACTGGGATAATCTAATCTTTGTGTTCCCCTCTAACCCAGACCATATATTTGTTGCAGTCCTGACAAAATGCAGAAACAAGGAAGATTTTTACAGGCCACCAGAATGCTCACATAGAAAATAAAAATTCTAAGCTTTTTACAAATGGTGTGGAGTTTGTGCAAATAATGTCTGATAAAATTAGAGAGAATTTGTGAGCAAATGCAGTGCTTTGTGATGTTTTATTCCTCCCTCTTACATAGCAAACAAACAAACAAACAAACAAACTTTATTGGGTTAAAAAAAGGGAGGGTCCTACTTTTTTAAAAATTATAACCCAGGAAAAGATTGGAAGACTTATACTTTTAAAGGATACTTTCAAGTTAGGAAGACAAAGCAATCAAAGCTATTGCTATTAAAATAATGATAATGATGGTCCATTGATGATTGGGAGCCAGCTTTCCTTATAACATTAAAAAGACCAGCATAAGCGCAGGGGGATCTGAACAATCACGTTAAAAAGTGCTGTTACCTGGACACTGACCAAAATAGTAATATTAATATCGATCGAACACAAAAAAGTATGGAAGGGTTTTTAAAAAAGAAAACAGCCCATGCTGGAAGACAAATAGGTGCAGACTGAAGTTTTATGGAAGTGCAAAGAGAAAAAGAATTTTTCTTAAAAGAATTTGTAATTAAGAAAAGCAACAAAAATGAGCAATAAAACCAGAGGGAAAAGATTGCTGATGTTATAAAATACCCTGAATATATTCCATGTGCATATGTGTGTAAGAGAGAGATGTTCAGTTTCACAATGAATCTGTTTCATAAAAAAAGCAATATAAATAAAATGGGGAAGCAATGATATTAAAATCCAATGCCTGCTGCATTTTCTTTATGATTTAAAAACAGAAGTAGCAGAGAACAAAGGAAAAAATTGCTAGACAGAGGAAATCATCATGACTATTTTAACAGTACTCTCTGTATGCTATTATATTATTCTATCCCATTCTCCCAACATTCTGTCATACTACAGAAGGAAAATAAGGAAATAGAAGGAAATAAATTAGCAATGCAGATTAAGGTGGGGTATGCAAAACTCAATGGCCCTGATCATTTTAATTTTAATTTTGCACTTATTTGGAGTTCACACATCATACAATGCCAAAACGTATGGGTTATTTAGTGGTTTTATGCAATGTGTTGGCCCAGGTACTGAAGAGGTAAAGCATAGTTCAGGTCAGCAAAATGCATACAATAGGCCACTATGGTGGCTTCAATGGATCATGGTTACAACAAAACAAAACAAAATCATAGCTTAGTGCAAACTTAGTGCAAACAACACCATGAACTCTGGAAAGTCAAAGGTAGTGGTTTTCTCAGATCTTGGTTCTCTGAAATACTTTTTAGTGAAGTTAGCAGGGTTCAATACATTATTATACCCTCATTGGTCTCTCCAATAGATATTCTCCAACTCAGTGTTTCTCAACCTTGGCCACTGGAAGATGTGTGGACTTCAACTCCCAGGATTGGGAGTTGAAGTCCACACATCTTCCAGTGGTCAAGGTTGAGAAACACTGCTCTAACTGATTCCTAGGTTATTCTGCCTGCATAGGTTTTCCCTGCCAATGCTAAGCATAATCATGAATGCTTAAGTTCCCTCTTCCAGCTGCCTTCAACCAAATTTCCCATTCTTCTTTCATGGAGTACTTAGCTGGCTACCCTTTTACGTTCAAAAGAGAAGGCTCCACCATAGACCAACTGATGCATCCTAAAGCAAGTCACCTTCCTTCTAGAACAAACATTCTACATGGAGTGAAGACCCCTCCCTTTCCCCCGGCCCCATCCCTTGATTCAGAGGCAATGCCATTGCTGTACATCACTATTAAAAAGAAAAAGAAAAAACTTTGAAGCCTATAATTCACATGCCAACAAAGGCAAGAGGTGGTGGCGTCTGTACGAAGGGGGAGGGGAAGATTCCAATGATTTCATAATAAAACGTTGAAACACTTTGATCAGGAGCTGGAAGGAGGTGTGAACTAGTGCTTTGGCAACAGACAGATATTTGTGTAATTGGTCCTTTATGTATTGCCAGTTCAGAATAATCACATTTTTTAAAAAAAATAAAAATAAAAAAGGCCCAACTTACCTCATCTGCCTAGTACAGCCAAAGCATAAATAAAAAAGAACAATGGAATTACTATTACTCACTCACTGACTCCCAGCTACATCACACTATTCTTTATAATTGCTGGCAAGAAGATTAATGTTTTGTAAAATATCAGAGTAAGGTCACAAGGGGGTTGTGGGGCTGTCTAAACACCAAGACTCTCAACTCCCTCCTTCTTTTCCTCTTTTTATGGAAATGAACTTCAGAGCATTGTTGCTAATTATTGTGATTTTTCAGATCTTGGAAAAGTATCCTCCATCCTTCTCTCTCCCTCTCTCTCTTTCTCCCCCCTCCCCCGCTTTTAATTATTCATTCCCATTTTGTCACGAAAAACTCCCCAAAATACAAACAGGATTATTCACTGGTCAATCAGTTTTAACTAGGGCTGTACTGAAAAGATATGCAACATTTTCTTTTTCCTTTCTTGAGTGGGTTCATTCAATCTGATAGCAAAGAAATTGCTTAGAAACCTTTCTGCAAAGGAGGAAGAAGTTCTGTGACACTCTCATGAGTGTGAAGGTCTTGCATTATCTTTAGCCCTGAAATAGCTAAGGACTTTTATTGATTTATTTTCTATCCCGCCTTTATTATTTTTATAAAGAACTCAAGGTGGGGAACAGGCCAAATACTCCTTCCTCCTCCTATTTTCCCCACAACAACAACCCTGTGAGGTGAGTTGGGCTGAGAGAGAGGGACTGGTCCAAGGTCACCCAGCCGGCTTTCATGCCTAAGGCGGGACTAGAACTCTCCTACCACACCGGATTGGCTCTTGGGCTGAGACAGAGGGACTGGCCCAAGGTCACCCAGCCGGCTTTCATGCCTAAGGCGGGACTAGAACTCTCCTACCACGCCTGATTGGCTCTTGGGCTGAGAGGGAGGGACTGGCCCAAGGTCACCCAGCTGGCTTTCATGCCTAAGGCAGGACTAGAACTCACAGCCTCCTGGTTTCTAACCCGTTGCCTTCACCACTGGACCAAACTGGCTCTCTGTGAATGCCCTGTCTTCCATAGTACAGCCATCACTCCAGTAATCCAAAATGTCCCTGTCTTCTCTTCAGTTCAGTTTCAAAGGAAAACACGGTAAGTATTGGCATTAATCACAATTCAGTGGGACAATTGTTCCAGCTATATAATCCTTGTAACTTTTGGCTGCGTCAAAGTGGAATCCCTGCAGAATCCCCTCCATTTAAACCAATATTTCTTAACCTTGTCAATTTTAAGATGAGTGGACTTCAACTCCCAGAATTCCCCAGCCAGCACTGGAAGTTGAAGTCCACACATCTTACAGTTGACAAGATGGAGAAACACTGATTTAAATCATTGCTGTCTATCTTTCTCCCTCCCTCAAACACACACATACACATGCACACAGGCTCACACATTCACTGCAATGGCACAATAGGTGTGCCTTCGAGCAGCCTTCTCTAAGATGGGTTCAACCAAGCCAAGCAAATGATGTTAACTGTTAACCTATCCTGAAGGTGAACTCTTTTTTGCCCATTGAAGACATGTCAGTGGGCTACAGGCATTCATATTTCTTTCCAAAATGACTTCATGGGAACTGAGCAAAGCTGTCCTTGACTCAGAGGAAGGGGCAGAGTATTCATTGCTGCCCTTCCCTCTGTCCTATGTCACAGGCAGCTTTGAAGAAGTGCGAAGATGGCATTTCTGGCAATTGCCAGGGTCAGAGGAAGCAAATCCATGCTAACGAAAGAGCACTTGGGATTTAATGGAGACGCTGTCCAGCTGTTATCACCAGGTGCCACTCTGATAGTAAAACACTCTGAAATCAAGAGCTGCAGAAGAGGCCATAATGAATGATGGCTAAAGAATAAATAACAAGACCTTGTAATGTTATTTATTGGAATGCATCCTGCAGCAGCTTCTCCCGCTTAAGGATGCTAATTTTTGGTTTTATTGCTGACTCATACACATCTGCATTTAGCTAGCATGAACAGCATGAAGAAAGCCAGCAAAAGCAGAGATGAGTGGGTGATAGTAGACAAGATGCTTGTTTTGAAATGTATGTATGAGCTCATTTATATGGAGCATTGATTCTATTGCAGCATCCAGGCCCTGTGAAAGCAAGTATGCTAGACACTGTCTATTTAGCAGACATCTCTTATTTACTTGTTTTCTTTTTCTGGAGTCCACTTTCTGGCATATCAGAGTCTCTGTTTTCCAACAGCACCATCAGGACGGGCCTTTAGAGCAAATGTCTGGAACTTAACTCAGCAGAATGAGCAGGAACATTGCCAAAGATTCCAGGGCTAGGGGTTAGCACCTGTTCAATTTTGGAAAGGCATAAATGGCAAAAAAATTAATTCCTCCGGCAGACAGGTCCCAATGAGCAGATCTCTTTTGCCAGCATTTGTATCCAGTTCCAATCATTTCAGTAGGTCCAATTTTTTTATCTTTACAGTAGATCCCAAAATAATGAAAAGCGGGGTGGTTCAAATAAGCCTACGCAAAAGAGAATGTTACAGGCTCTTGTTGCTGTTGTTTGTTTTGAGATAGATAGATAGATAGATAGATAGATAGATAGATAGATAGATAGACAGACAGACAGACAGACAGACAGACAGACAGACAGACAGACAGACCGTCCGTCCGTCCGTCCAGATGGGAGATTCCACAGAAGGTCATGGAGAATGACAGGGCTAAGATCCTGTGGGACTTCCAGATCCAGATGGACAGGCAGGTACTGGCCGATCAACCAGACATCATGGTAGCAGACAAGGACCAGAAGACCGCAGTGGTGATAGATGTAGCAGTGCCATGTGACAGCAACATCAGGAAGAAGGATCATGAGAAGCTGGAGAAGGACCAGGGCCTGAAGGAGAAACCAGATAGGATGTGGAAAGTGAAGGCCAAAGTGGTCCCAGGGGTGGTAGAAGCACTCAGGGCTGTGATTCCCAAGCTGGGAGAGGGGCTCCAGCAGATCCCAGGAATATCTGAGCTCTCCGTCCAGAAGAGTGTAGTGTTAGGAACAGCCAAAATACTGCGCAGAACCCTCAAATTCCCAGGGCTCTGATGGAGGACCCAAGGTTGAGGAAGACACACACCACCCATAGGGGTTAGAAGGTGTCTGTGTGTCTGTGTGTGTGCGTGCGTGCGTGCACGCAAAACCACAACAATGGGTGAGAAGAGATAAATTTTATTTTAGTCCCAGCTGCTTTTATATGCTGGATAGGGATTCATCACAACAGCCATACAGTTCCTAAGAATAATAAAGGCCTAGGTTCTCAATGGCCAAGGCACTATTGGATTCATAAGGTCAGACTTTACAACTCAGTTACAACCAGAGATAATAATTCTTTCACAGATATTTTATATCATCTTTCCCATATTTGGATGATAAAAACTGCCACATCGATGCTAAACAGAATCAACAAAGCCTGTCTGAGGCCTAGTGAAATATAAACCCATTCTGAAAGTCAAGCTAATAAAATATTATTTATGCAGAGCCATTAATGAATTATTGTTTGGTTTAGTTTTTAAGATTTAACTGGATTTTAATCAGTTATTTATCCAATGTCTGGTCCTTGTTTCAGCATAAAGTGCCCCTAAGGCTGTTTACTATAAAATACAGTAAGATCAAACATTAAAATACTGCTAAAATGCTGACAATCAATGCAAGAAATGCTGGTTAACTAGTCAGTTACATTCAAATAAATTTGCATATTAAATTCAGGATATTGAATGGTAGAGTGTCTCTTCTGGGGAAATTAAAATTTTATACATAAAAGCTCTCATCCATTGTAAAAGAGGCCCACCACTTTGACAATCTGGACCATAGATTATTGGTCTTGACAGCCCAACCAGGAATCTCACCAGCCTTGTGTACTTATACATGTGTAACATCATACATTTCTCATATGAAACTTGAAAAATGTGTTTCTTTGATTACTGAGTTGACCTATGGATAACCCTTTTCAATCACCCCTTGTTAAAAACAATTGACAAATTAATGTTTACTTAAGGTGGCTGATTGGTTGTTCCTGACAATCAGGCTTCAAACCAAAGATGCTTGAGTGTGATCAAAAAAGACTTTCCAACTCTAACAGGAATACCCAATTGCCACATACTCCCATCCACAGTGGGAGATGAAGAGTAGTTTAGTTACTTCCTAAAATTGATCAAGTTGAGCATGGTTCATATGGGCCTTCCAGGAAGCACTAGAAAAGTCCTTTCCTGCTCTGAAAGCCAGCCTAGCTATAAGGACACCAGGCTTTTGAGAGGTGCAAGAAAGATTGAAGATACCTTTGAGAAAGTTAAATGCAGCTCCCATTCACCCAGACATGGGTGATTGTAAACTAAAAGGTAAGTACAAAAATTGGCAAGATCAGAGACCTCTTCCCAAAGCAAATGGCTAGGTAAATTGACCTAGCTTAAATTTGTTTGTCCCCTATTTAATAATTCTTTTTTCATTCAACAGGTCTGCTGAAAGCAAGTTCCCAGTTTCTTTACAGTTGTTTCCAACCCCTGGGTCAGTCTTTCACAATGCAAATTCATTCTTAGCTAAAAAGACTGGAGGCATCTTCTTACCTCCAAGCTCACATGTAACATATTTTATAGAGGTGGGTATAAAAAAAAACCCTGCTCTTTATTTCTCATTCCTAATAGGGCATTTGTCTTTGTTTATTCACATTTTCTCCCTACTATTTTGGATGCCATTATGAAGTTAAAGAAGACAGACTGCTCAGTCTAAATGAAAGCAGTAAAAGGTAATATAGTATATTTTCTCCATGTCAGGGGGGTATTAATTTTGCCTTACATAAGAAAATGCACAAATCACATTCTCTACCAGAAGTCATTTATAATGTAATTATGCATGAGTAAACACTACAAACTGCTCAAATATAAGCAGCAATGAAGAGAATAGTTCAACAAAGAATAGTTATAGTCATATATAACCCGTTTTAGAAAGCATTAGTCTTTTTTTTCAAAGTGGAGGAAATAACTCTGAATAAATTAAAAATAAGGCATTTCCAAAAACAAAACAAAAGCACCAACACACACTTTTGGCACATAGGATCATTCTCTACTTATTGAGCATCTTTATGACATAAGAATATGTTATTATTTATTACACTTATATATCTCTCTCTGTGGCCAGAGTAGCAGCAAGCAAACAATTGTCACTACAGCTAATAAAAGAACAACATGAAAACCATCAAGTTAAAAATCACCATCTGGCCCAAACAGTGGGAGATTCAGAAAGAAGTTCCCGGGGTCCTACAGAAGATTTTTGTCAGACTTCGAAAATCCTGGTAACCACCCAAGATGAGGTTGACTCATTAACTGCGTACACTCAGGAAGTAGCATCAGATCCACTCATTATTCTAAGGCAGTAGTGAGAAACCTATCACTGTAGTGTTGGGAGATGATAGATAGATAGATAGATAGATAGATAGATAGATAGATAGATAGATAGATAGATAGATAGATAGATAGATAGATAGATAGATAGATAGACAGACAGACAGACAGACAGACAGACAGACAGACAGAGAGTGAGTGAGTGAGTGAGTGAGTGAGTGAGTGAGTAATGGTATGTGAAAAAGACCTTGAGAGACTGGGCAAAGATATCCTGCCAAAGGAACAGTCAGATAAGAGGGAGCATAGCCCACAGCTAGATAGTGGGCAGGCAAAAGGCTCAGAAGGCACCCTCCTGAGTTTCTCAGGCTGTAAAGGAGATGGGGGGAGAGTTGTACTTTCAGACTTGCAAGATTCTGTCAGGGTAGCTTTACAATAAAGTAGAAATAGCTCATCTGGTTGTTGTTCCTATCTGGTTTACCCCACGAGGCCGACATCAATCATCTTGCAAGTATGAAAGTACAATTCTCCCCCTGATCCATTGAATCACTGTGGTGCTCCAAATAGTCCAGATCAGTCTGAGTCAATTTGGAGCAAGGAATAATCACATAACGCTATGAAGTTCCCCCCCCCACCTCTTCTGCTATGAAATACAATAATGAACTATTAAAACTGTAATATTTACCCAACTTGCACAGGGTGTTTTGGGAACTGAAAAAGGAATATTTGCACATTGGAAGATGAAAAGCATAGCAGAAGTGCTAATTACTTATAGTTACATCTCTGCTTTTGCTGAAGCACCTTTTCTTCCCTCTTTTGCCTGCTTGATTTCATTTCTCTTTTGCTATTGTTTTCACTCTCTAACAGCCTGATTTAATGCTGTAATGGCTTTGAAACTTTGAAGGTTAATCTACAAATCAGTATTATTTCATAGCACTGGATAATATTGAATATTTATCTGCAAAGGACTCCAAGATAGTATCTCCTTGTACTCAGAGCTCAAGGTAATATTTCTCCTGAGCAATTCCTCCCCAGACAGAATCAAACCTTTTGTGTCCAGAAGGGGAAAAAGAATTTAGCAAAAGCAAAACACATCTGCTACGTTTGCTGCTTGTTCATTAAAGGCAACTTAAAAGAGTTTTATTTATTTATTTATTATGATTAGGAAGAACCTCAAAGACTATTCAGATTCAGACATCCTGGGTAACAGTGGCTTGTGATTCCATGGCCCACCTCTGACCAGCAGCTACAATTATCCAACATTGGAAAATGTTCTCCTGAAGTCATTCTGTAGAAAGAAGCTCAAACATCACTGGCCCGCAGCATGATTTCCATTTTGCTTCCCCAGTTGAATATTTTCAGTGCAGAGTCACAATCCTCTGAAAGGTTGACCTTTAAACTTATGTTGCCCTTCATAGCATGAAGCTATACAATGTTCACAAGCTGTTGCTGTGAACTTCCAAACAAGCCAGAATCTCTCTGGGATTCTTTCAAACCAGGAAAGGTGGAACACTTTTGGTCTTCAAAGTGAAGAGGGGAGAAAGAACATAATTGAAAATAAACAGTGAAAACCCATAGGAAAATAATTAAAAGGGCAGTTGGAAATCCCTGTGGAAGACATGTCTCCTGTTAAACCAATCTGCTCTTTGGAGGTTTAGTATCTATTCACCTTCTGAAGAAATAAGTTCAGAAACAAGGGAGCAGTGTAGTAAGACTTCTTCCTTGGTCAACCAAAACCAAAAGCTGAAAGTGATGAATACAAATCTGCTGTATCAGATTTAGAAAGGTTCTCAGAGAATTTCTGGGTGAATTCTAGGCAACCTGATTGCATCAAAATAAAATTCTGGTAGAGTCAGGGAGGTAATTATTATTGTGCTGGTGGTTATTATGCAAAACATACAGTTCCCATTTAAGGTCAACAATGACTGCAGTTGAACTAATTTAGTGGGAAAACACGATGCTTGAGGTAAGGGAAGGTCCAGTTATGTTCTCACCTGAGGACTGAGATAAGAATAACGGTTTGTGTGCATTACCATCCCTAAGCTTCCAGCATAAATTTATTTTGTTCCTTTGTATTACTCTTTATTTACAGTATCATGTCCTGAAAGAAATGAAAAGTCTTGTTAGGTAGTTATGGATTTAAGCAAAGGAGCAGAACCTGAAGTTCTGGGATCTTCTGAAATTCTGCACCTTGTGCATGTGCCAGACATCAAGCATGGAGCAAATTGGAGAAGAACTGCTGTAACTTTCTGCTGCTCTCCAGAAAGTTGGGTTTGCCTTTCATTTCTGAACAGCATGGCCTTTAATTTTTTTTTAGTTACAAGCCTTATAAGTCCTGTTCCTCCCACCCCTTGTCTTATGGGGTTGTTTCCTTTCCAGAGAATCTAATTACTAGTTTCAACTTCTCCCCGCTCCCCCTTAGTGAAGCTTGATCTGTTTAGTTGGAAAATAATGATGACATTCCCTCCATAAATCTCTGATAAGGTCAGCATTGTCCTGATGGAATTATGACGTCCCAGGACGAATTGTTTGACTGCTTTCTGTTTCCCACCACATAATTAAGGTAGTCGTGTGTTAAAGGAAGTAATTTTGTTCAAAGCCTCTAGATTGGTGGTACCCTGGATTTTCGCCTCTATTGCTAACAGCTACTTCTATCCCCCACTAACAGGAGGGGCTCACATGTCAACAAACCCTATAACAAGAAATTGGGATTGTTGTACTGCGGCTTAGCCAGAAATCCAGACAAAACAAGCCTTATTCTCCTGGGGGCTTTGAGCAAATAAGTTAATAAATGATGACAGGGTGCATTTAAAAGCACCAGGGAAAGCTCCTAGCTCCCCACTCTTCTGTATGATTCTTAGTAACAGCATTTGTTTCCTTTCTGCTCATAAAGTATGGCTGACCAGCTGCAGCTTCCTGCATTTGTTTTCCACTCTGTGCTTTCTTTGAGCAGCAGAATCTGAAGGCACTGTATCCAAAAGTGCAGCCAAATTAGGCTCTAGATCAGCCTTTCTCAACCTTTTGACCCTGGAGGAACCCCTGAAATATTTTTCAGGCCTTGGAGAACCCCTGCACATTCAGACTCAAAGATAGGCCGGATGTTACAAAATTATTATATTCATGGGTAGGCCTGTAGATATGCACTAACAGTGTTCTTAGACTAAGAATAAAGAATGAAACTTACCTCTTTAATGTGAAGTTGCCCAAATTTGAAATATTTTTTTAAATAAATCGTGATCTCCCAGGGAACTCCTAGAGACCTCTCGCAGAAACCTAGGATTCCACAGAACCCTGGCTGAGAAACCCTGCTCCAAATTATTGGCTCCCTCTGAGCATATTTATTTAGTCATTGGTTTATTATCTAACTTTTCCCCCAGGAGCTAAAGGTGATATATACAGTATGACATTCCTTCCTTCCTTCCTTCTGTTTCTTCTCTGCAGGTGTAATGTAAGTCAGGGCTGAGACAGTGGAGCTGGTCAACATCACCTGGTGAGCTTCCAAGGCAGTGTAGGGACTTGAACCTGGACCTCCTCAATCTTTATCTATACTCTATCCACAACTTGGCACAGGAGATAGGAGAAGAAGGCTGGACTTTTGGACTGTCAGCAGTGTGTTGGAGGCCTCCCTACTCCCAAACAAGTGAGACTGGGACAAAACTGAATTTGATTTAAATTGATTTGCATAAATAAAGTAATTGCATGCAGTTACAATTATTATTTCCTATATGTTTCCTCCTTCTGTTGAATTATCATTTGGTGGCAACTTCAAGTGAGAGTTTTGGGCTTGTATCCAGAACTTTCAGGGGGCAGAGGTTGTATATCTCTGTTGTAGATTCCTGGGGTCAGGCTTTGCACAAAGCATTGCACAAAGTAAAATCCTCATCAGCATCACTGTATCAGTTCCAGGGATGGTTCCAACCCCCCTCAGATAGGATTTAGAGACAATGTGCTCATGTAGTCTCTCTTAATGATGTGACCCATTGATATCTGCTTCTCCATTTCCTGAAATGCAAGTGATGCTGAGATAATGCTGAATCAATGTCTGGTGTTATTAATGAGCTGGATGCAAGCTAATGAGTTAAATGTTGATTCTCACAGTGCTGGAAGCTGAGACTTTCCTTTGAAGCATGCCAGCTTCCCAATTAATATTTGTAATTAAAAGAATTTTCAAACAAAGTAAAATTTTAGCCGAAGGAGGCCTGATTTGGTCTTGAGACACAACCATGGGGGTCATGGAGTACATCTGAGCCCATGTAGGTGCTGTTACATGGCCACGGACCTTCTATTGTAGAATGACTTTTACCACACGTAGCTGTTTTATAGGCTACATTTTGTGTCTTGTGTTTTTAGATGCTATAGACTGCCTAGAGCTACTAGGGTGAGATGGGTGGCCGTACCAATTGAATATAAACAAACAAACAAAAAAACCTACCTCCTGGCCTTGAGGTGAGAAGCCCGTCTTTGTGCGCTTGCCTGACACAGGCAAGCACCCTGCCTTGAGTTAACACAATTCCTGTCCTCTTTGTCTAGTGGAAATAATGACTTGCAGGAACCCAACTTGATGGGGGAGCTCGCTGAGATTCCAAACATGTGGCAATTTGCGAGTGTCAGTGTAGTCGAGGTTTCTCTTCCCTCCCCTTCCCCTAAAAAAAAAGAAAGAAGAAGAAGAAAAGGAAAATGGAAAAGAAAACAGAACCCTTGTGTGGCAGAACGTGCTGTACATTAGAGCTGGAATTCCCCTAAGGCTTTACCACCATGGCTGTCCCACAGAGGTTGTGTCAGAGGCATCTCCGTTTTCGTTTTCCGATGTTTTCCTGCCAGTTAATGCCGCGGAAGCAACCTTGGCTGACAGCAGTCACGCTGAGACTGTTTGGCCGGCTGCAGTGCAGTGGAAATGTAAGATGCTCTTGCTGTGTAGTTTTCTGACTTCTCTCCAAGAGGACCTACCATCCACTTAAGTCCATTATGAAGCCCAACTAAAGGAGAGAGGGTAGGAAGAATCCCAAAATCCTTATAAGTTTGAATTCTGCTCTTACATTTCTCCCCAGTGACTGTCCGAGCAGCCCAAAGATCTACCCATGTCAAAAGTCTGCCTGGTTTTTCCAAGTTCAGCTAAGATGGTTTCCATGTGTAGACCTACCTAACTGTACAGGAGAGTCAGGGGACATGATACATGACTAATGAAGACAGGTTTTCTATCAGATCTGTAATGGCTGAGTGGCGCTATAAATTGCTGGTGTGGAAATACTTAATGGATGCGCTAGTTCCATTAAAGCGTGAAAAGGAGTGCTTGGGAAGGACAACATTCCTGTGAAAGAAAAGGGTTCTCTCTTTCTGTCCAACACACACACACCACCAATGTGGCAAGAAGGGAGCATTGGCTTCCTGGGTGAAAGTGGCTTGGAAAGTGGCTCGTTCCTAGTCAGTCTGTGGTGGGTTTTATTATTTCCTTATTTTCAAGGCTTACAGGCCACTCCAATCAGATATCTCTGCGTGGTCTACGACTACCCAATGTGGAATTGGAATGAAAAACCACGCCAATCACATACAAGTCTTATGTCTGGAATTTAAAAAAGCCAGACAAATGACATTTATTATGGTACACCATTGTGGTGACCTATGATGTCTTCATGTATATTTCCCTAATGGATCCATTAAGTTTTTAGTCAATATAAAACATGAGCTGGCTGGTCTTCCTTTCTATGCTAGTTCTCCATTTCCATTATTGGCCATCACCTTGAACAGGAAGAAGTGGGGATCTAACAGCACCAGAGTGAGGTACTGTAGAATGTGACCCCATCCAGTATTAGAAATATTTTGAGAACATGTGGATCTTAAGGTATCTCACTAAACACCTCAAAGTCTACTTTGTTATTCTCTGTATGGCAACAACTTTATGCTTCAGGGTACTTTACTGAAGAGTTAATCTCTAGTTCTGAAGGAAGACCTACCTGAAAGATCTAAAGAAGTAGGGGACAGAACTTTCTAACAACTTGTAAGATTCAAAAGAATACCTTCACTCTGCTTCAGTACCAAAAACTTCTGCTGGCTTTCCCTCACCCCTTAAAAAAATCCATTCAACCCCATTTCCAAACCCATCCAGGTAAGTCAAAACCTAGGAAAGATGGAGTCTCCTTATTTGCCCCAATGACCTCATAAGTACAACAGCTGAGATCATCCCAGCCTTTCCATCATCCTACAACATGGTGCTGACAGTAGTAGCTGAATGCAGCAATATTAAGCAGGCAAAACGTGCCAAGTTCTAGTTCTTTATGAGAGCAAAGAGGACTGTGTGAGTCTTGTGCAAAGATATTGAAAAATTCTTTGGAGTCTTTCCCACTCTTTCTGGCTTGAGGCTAGTTTTCACACTGTTTCACTTCCTGCTTTTCTAATCCAATCTTGAGCCTGTGGGAATAAGTGGGGATAAAGAAGTACTGGCCAACATAAATGATACCAATAGTATTATATTTTAATTGTCATTGAGCTTGAAGAGGGCTGGCCACCCAGATCTGATGCCTGAATGACTTAGCTTCTGACTTGGCAATGCTTCTCTATTCTTCCCATTCAGCATTCCTTGCACCTCCCATTCACTTCTCCATGCCAAATGCTTCTTGGTCCCTTAGCTCCCTATCTTCTCTCTAGGAGTCCTTGATCCCAGCTGAGGTCAAGCCAAGCTGTTCTATCTGCCATGATAGAATTTGACTCAGTTAATTTGAATGGGACTGGGGAACTCTGTTCACAAGCACTTGTGATTTTATCACCAATCTTATAAGATGACCCCCGCAAGTTTAAACCAGAAAAATACAAAACTGAATGTACAATTATTTTTAAAAGTTGGTGGGCAGTTCTTCAGCTCCATGGGCATCTGGGCCTCCACATGGGCCACACAGTCCCATATCCATAGATGTCCATGGGAAGGGGGGCACAAGCTGCCATTGCATAAATTATATGAATTATGGAGTCCTTGGTGCTCTCTGAGCTTGGCTGTTTGCTTGCAGACGTTTCATTACCTAACTAGGTAACATCATCATTGCTAGTGAGTGTGGGGTTCACTCTGAGTTACCTAGTCGGGTAATGAAATGTCTGCAAGCAAACAACCAAGCTCAGAGAGCACCAAGGACTTCACAGTTCAACCCTGAGCTACAGAGATTCTTGTCTATATGAATTTTGTCATCTTTCTGGCAGTGTTATGAAAGTGGTCTGCCATTATCTTCTTCCACATGTTTTTTTCAACTTTCCAATCTACCAAAACCCTGGAATGGTCAGGTATTTATCTGAAAGTCTAGTAACCACTAAAGTAACTCTCTACAAGAGAGATACACCCCTTTTAGATCATTGGATGCAACCCTTTTTAACCATTATTTTGCACTGGGCTCCACCCAGAAATCTTTAGTAAAAAGCAAGAGAGTTATATGATTTGAAGAAAAACCAGAATATACTTGACTCCAGCCATATCCAAGGCAAAATTTTCAGCTGGATCCAGTTGGGATAGTTCTGACAACGATCAAATAGATGTCATAAGCCTAGAAGTCTGTTCCCATCTTCCTGTTCTACAGAGTGTAATTCAACACCCAATAACCGCAGTTGGAATGCTTGGTTCCTTTTTATGCTGAAAACAGCATCAGACAGCACTAATGAGCCCGGGAGTTCAGATTGCCAGTTTTACAGACCATTCTTTATTTTCCTTCTCTTCCAAAGTCCTACCTCCCTGCCCCTCTTGCCTGCCACTCCTGAACATAAAAAAGGAGGATGATAGGTCCTGCTTAGATTCCTAGGACCATCTGCCAACCAAAATGGCAGGAAGGGGGGGGGAGAATTAATTATGAATGGTGTCTTCCCATGTTAATCATTTATTGCAAAGGAGTTTTCCAGCTTGTTTACAATGGCACTTGCCTGGAGGCAGCTCACTATATAAATGGTCTGATTACAGGATACAGAGTATTTCTTAATAGGCCTCAGATGATTAGGAGTGGGGGGAAAAAATTAAAGAGGCTGCTTTGCTTTATGCATGCAAATAGTTTAAAGAACAATGGGAAAAACTATGACTGTGATGGAAGCCAAGCTCCTGCTTTCCTTTCGCCTTTGATTCTGTCCTCCCCAGCAACATTCACCATGGGCACAGCCTCCCTTCTGCTGTGGTGTGAATTGTTTCACAGACATGAGAAAGTTTGCATAGCTTTACTATGGTTTGGGTGTAAGAGGTAGCAAAAGAATTACTGCTTGAATCTATCTCAAGGAAGGCCTAACCTTTAACCTCCACTTAATTTATCTCCACTTGGAGTCATCCCTCCAGATATTAGGGCCAGTCTTCCTTGGGTATTTTGAACCCTGCCTCTGAAATCAAATGTGATCCATTTGTTTCTTCCAAAAACAGGTATCTACCTGAGAACCATCAACCAGTTGCAGAGGTGGCTTTAACATGAAGAAAAAAGTGTGTGAATGCGGTGGGGCAAAAAGTCATTGCAAACAGCAGATCTGGAATAATGTGAATGCCAGAATGAGAAGTTGGCAAAATCTGATTTCTAAGGCTCAGTGTATGATTGATTGATTAGGCTTATATGGCACCCCTATCATCAACGGAGCAGTGTACAGTCCTTCCATAGATAAAGAAGATTAATACAGCAAAAAGTAACCAAGCAACTTAACAATATTTCACAATAAATATTCCTAGGCGAAGGAATCATAAAAGCCATATAATTGTATCCTCCTACACAGGAGGAGTCTTTCCTAAATCATTCCCCCTTCAAAGGCCAGTTGAAATAACCAATTCTTGATTGCTTTCCTGAATCCCAATAATATTGGGGCAAGTCGAATCTCTGGGGGGATGTTGCTGCAGAGAAGAAGGGCAGTGGTTAAGAAATATTCCTCTGAATGAGACCCACTGAAAGCCACATGATAGATTCATAGCATTGCAAGAAACAGGACAATCAAAATAAAGGAAATATATGTCATCCCTCTCCCCCCAAAATTAGATAAATGAAGATACAGATTTTGCATACAATGTGCATGCCCTTATTGGTACTTATAGTTACATGTTTAGAAAGAATTCCTCTAACTTATAGAATTATAATGCATTGCACCATATCAGATGATTGATAGGTGGTTCTTACCTCTACTCAGATACCTGCAGACATCTTCAAGGATTCTGTTCTCTATGATCTTTAAATTTGGTTCATTCTTGTTACCTGGACTTAGACTACAAAAGTCTTCAAAATAATGGATATATTTAAAGAGGGGACTGTCGTCTGACATCACTATCTTCTATTAGAAAGGATATATGCTTTGCCATGCAGTGTGTTGATGTGACTGGGGAGAGAGCTAGAAGCAGGAACTGGGGGCGAAATGGTCAAGGTGGGTGCATATGTGCACTTTGGTGGTGCTTCAGGCAGGAACATTTTTCAGAATGTCAGCAATGAAGGACCCCACCACCACCACCACCACCAAAAGATCAAGGTCCTTGGCAGAAGAACCAGATCTTCATATAGACAGCTGGAAAGTTTCCCTAAAATGCAGAATGATGATCATCTGATTTGGCTTACTCAATAAGTCGGAAAGCTTGATGATGAGTGTTGTGATCTTTATAGCTTTTTAGTTTTGCAGATCAGGCAAACACTACCAGTGTTAATCAAAGCTTCTTCTGGGATCATCAGTCCTGTGGTGCTTACATACAAGAATGTAAATAATAATAATAATAATAATAATAATAATAATAATAATAATATATTAAACTTGTAAGCCGCCAAATTCTCAACAACTCTGGGTGACTATATTGGTTTGATGAATAGTAGATTTCCTCCCCCCATTATTTTTGTAGCACCCCCCTGGAGTAAGAGCCAGTTTGGAATAGTGGTTTAAGGCACCAGATTAGAAACTGGTAGACTGTGAGTTCTAGTCCTGCCTTTGACACAAATCCAGCTGGGCGACTTTGGGTCAATCTTCCTCTCTCTGGAGAGGGTGAAGGTGAGGCTTAATAATTTAAGATGGCCAGAAAGGTTAGATTAGGACAGGCCCCAGAACAAAATGATGTGCTCTCTTCTCCCAGCCTTTTTATCCCTTAGAGGACCCTTTGAGGAGCTTTCTTAAAATTTCTGTTGACAGTGTACTTTTCAGTACAAAAAGCTTTTTGGTTTCATTCATGTTGTAAGTTTGGCTGGGATTCTGGGTCATGAAAAGCAGAGTTTACAGAGTCTGTAAATACATATCCATACAGTACATGCATGACTTTATATGTCACAAAATTGTTTTTTTTAATCCAGCACAGGCCAAATTTTTCAGAAACAGAATATCCAGAAACTGAACTTTTTAGTCCATCTCTCACCAAGCAACCTGGATAGTTCACTTCTTGCCAGCCCAGATATTTTTTTTAAAGAGACAGATAGGATGTATACTTTTACTTTGTTTGACTTCCCTGTCCAAAGTTCTGCATCTGATATTTTACAAAACGCTAACGAAGTGTAGCAAGTGCCTTTAGCTACTGGCCAATAGCTTTGTGCAATTTAATCAGAAAACATGGTCCCCTGATGAAAGGCTGGCAGATTGGCAGTGGAAAAGAATAGTCTCACGCTGGTAATTCTGGCCAGAAATCTTGAGTTCAGCAGCCATCTTAGAGTCATTCAACAGCCTACAATTGGCAACTGTTAAGTAGCAAGTCACATCTGGTGATCACTTGAGGCTGGAAGCCTAGACAGGCTGGAATTTTAACTGCACACGAGTGACAATGAATGTAAGTGAATCAGTAAAGATTCTGTGGCATACTGGAAGTCGTTTAGTGTAGAAGTTTAATAAAAAAACTGGAGGAAATAATTCATGACTCTTTTGCTTTATAGAAAAGGACTGACTCCCAACAGTGTAGAAGAAGAGACTAAGACTTCCCATAGTCCTTCTACAGCTAACAGTTGAACTTCCGGAAGATGGAAGAAGCATCTAAAAAGTCTGTGCTTAACTAAACATCAATTTTTATGACAACTGTTACTGGCTACAATGGACAGTTGTGCACCTGCTCAGAAGAGCCTGCCTTATGTAACCTCTCACCCCCCCCCCAAAAAAAGAGCAAACAACAGGCAGTCACAGCATGGTGAGAGGAAGTGGACAAGCATCTCAGCCATGGGAAGTCATCTCATTCGGGGGGAAAGGAATAGCAAAGAAACCCTCCTTTCCCTCTGTGCTGGCCTAGGAATCCCATTTCTTCTCCAATCTGTTTACAGTTGTCTAAACCAAGCCAGTAGCCTTTAACAAATAAGTCACATCTGAGCTCTTTGAAGAAGGGTCCGTGATGGATAACTCGTCCCTTCTCTCACTTTTATCAGCAAATGTCAAAGAAGGCCTCCAAGAGCCATGACAGTTTGCCCAAATGGCTGAGAGTGTTTCATTTTCTTTGCACTTCTGTTTCCTCGGTGCCTTTAATCAGAGCCAAGGGGATGGAATTGCACTGTCTGGGCCAGGCTTTAGGCATGCTGTGCAACTAACAATTAGTTTAGAGACTGTGATCTATAACTTGTGTGGAAGGCAGTGGGTGGATAGGTAAGCAGATTTGGTGGGCTCTGGCCATTCTGCTTAATGAAGAAAAATATCACACCGGAAGGGACCGAGAGTATTATCAAAGCAACTTAATATCATCTGGTAGTGATTGGTAGCTGCTGAGAATAGATTGTGATCATTTACTAAGGAGTGGGCTGAGAGAGAGGGGAAGATTGGAGGATGGGGATGAGGCTTGACCTCAGAGAGGATTTCCAAAATGACAACTGCCATCTGTGCAAACGTCGGAGCCACTGTCTCTCTGGCAAACTGCCAGGCCTGAGATGGCCTGAGTAAAGGGAAAACAGCGGGAACGTCAGGGCTATTTATTGTTTGTAAAAATAAACCAACTGGACTAAGACATATGCGAGGAATTTATATCAGACAGCTGCAAAAGCATGTCGCCTGGGTGGGGTTGGGGTGGCCGTGATGCAATTGGACCACACAGGAAGTCATTTGTATTAATCGTAGGCCTCAGGACAAGCAAGTGGCACCGGGGGGCTGCAGCCATCCCTTTGCAAAACTGGCCCAATTCACTTGCATTTTCCTTCCCCTTGTTTCACTATGCAAAGGGGCTTTTTTAATTATAGTGCAGAAAGAGAAAAAACTCGGGCAATTTAATGTGGATAGACCAGACTTAAATTGGACTTTACGCCTGAGAGTCATTTCATTGGGATGAAGCCCCATGACAAGAGTGCACAGCCTGAGGTTTAAGGATTGAAATGGCCCCTGAAATCATTGATACAGCTGCTGCTGCTTCTCCCCCTCCTCTTCCTCCTCCTCCTCCTCCTCCTCCTTCCCTTCAAGGCAGTGTTGACTCCTGGCAACTGCCTGGACAAGTCCCTTCAATTTTCTTGGCGAGATTTCAGAAGTGGTTTGCCATTGCCTGCTTCCTAGGACTGAGAGAGAACGACTGGCCCAAGATTACCCAGCTGGCTTTGTGCCTAAGATGGGAGTAGAACTCAGGGTCTCCTGGTTTCTAGCCTGTGGCTTTCACCACTACACCAATCTGGCTGTCTGGATAACACTTCTAGTTTCCTTTAACGTGAAAGAAAAGAAGCATTATTAAACTGCATTTTTTAACAGACATCATGAATTCAATTTAAATTCTGTCAGTTAACTTTTATTCAGCCCACACTTTCTGTTTGGAGAGCAGGCCCCAGCATTTAGTGATCAACTATGGTTTCAGGACTCAGAATTGTTTTGTACCCCTGTCCTATAAGAAACCAATAGAAAATGTTAAAAATGACTAGGTTGATTACAATAAGGAATATTTGCAATGGTAGTCAGTCATGGGAGGTGACGGACTCGTCCCTGGGGGAGCTGGGGGTGTTGACGACTGACAGGAAGCTCTGGCATGGGCTGGTCCATGAAGTCACAAAGAGTCGGAAGTGACTAAACGAATAAACAACAACAGTCAGTCATGGCTAACCATAAGGCAACTGAGGGACTTATATTCAGTCAACCTTATTATTTCACATTTTTATTTTATTTTTATTTGAATGATTAGGGAGGAGTATATGATATAATTCAATAGAGTATTATTTCGTATCACCAGTTCTGAATCGGAGCATTATCTTTTATGGACTTGGAGCCCTTATCTGAACAACATTCCTACAGTCCAACAAAAGAGACCAGATCTGCACAGACACACAAATAGATAATACTGCATGGCAAGGTGGAGGCAGAGCCATTTTCAGGGAATTTATGTAGTATTTTACAGACAAAATCCTGCTATTTTGGCTTTGAGGGTATAAGAGAGCAAAGGAAAGGAAGAGAATATTGTATCTTTGTGCCACATGTTTGCTATTTGGGTCTTAGTCATTCCTAATTTGTCTTGCTTTGAAAACTATCTCAAGTTCTTCCTTAAGTTACAGCAGTCAATTTTTTTTTTAAAAAAAGAAGCAAATGGACATCAAATTTTATCAGTGGGCCAGATTCCTTATGAACCCAAAGAGATAACTTGACAACATCCAAGGAATTTGATACAGAATGGAAGGAAATCAAAAGAGGTTGGTTCATGAGACATCTATTCAGATGGGTGTATGAGTATGAGTTTATTATGGGATGGGATGTTTAAAGTTTCTAGGCCACCCTACATCAGGGAAAATCCTAACTCCTCTGGAGTCAAGCAATGCAGAGACTAATCAGTGACCCCATGGGAGACCTTGTTAACAGATCAATGGAGATGGCCAACCTTTTCCACTTGTCAAGTATCACTTTGCTTCACTCTACAACACCCTTAGTGAGGCCCGTAAATAATTTATGGGCCATCTGCAAGGTGCTTTGGACAGGAACGTAAAGATGGCAGGGTTCATGGAAGAAACCCATCTCAGGATCTCCTCGTTAATGCTATTGGGGCAGGGCTGTATTAAAACACCCCTTTCACAAATTGCTTACAGCTGCAATCCCTTTTAAAGACGATTCATTTAAAATCCCAATGATATAGAGGAATGCTACAGATAAATAAATAAAAGGAATACGTACCTGATATGAGAGCTACATGATTACAAGCCTGGAACTCAACAGTCCTTATCCTGGGATAAGTTCTCGTAGGGGCTCTGGGCAAATATATATTGCTTTGGTTCCCCATTGGGAAAGGTGGAGAAATGTTAGCGTCATTCAGGGATTTCAGTTCCTGGTTCAGAAGGTACTCAGTGAAGATCAAATGTTCGTACAGTGATACATTTGTTCAGTTTTAATGTCAACATTTGTACCTATTTTTCAGACCATTTTAAATGGCAGATCCATATGGAAAACATTGCAGTAACCAAGCCTGGAAATTATTAATGCATAAAAGAGTGTGGCTGACTGGACCATATGTTATCACTTGAAAAAGTTTAAAAACTTTATAGAATTTTAAAAACAGATTATCTCATGCTATTTTGGTTGAATTAATTGGCACAGACCTCATGATGGAGAAGCAAAGGTTACTATCCCCTTCTGCCACTTCAGTCACCAAAAAGAGGGCAGCTGGGTTGGGACTCCTTCAGTAATAATGGTGGGAGGTCTCCTAAGAAAGGGGAAGCCACCAAGTGTCAGGCAATGCCTCACTCAAATCCTTTAGCAATTCTCCCATTCACCAATAGTTTTCCATAACTTATGTCTGAATCTTTGGTAGTTGCCTAAAACTAAAAACTAAGAGTGATTCTTTCCAAGCAGGTTCATCACAGAATTTTCCTTAGCGAAATTGATTGAGAAGACATGGATGTCACTTGCTTTTTTAGTTTCTTCGTAACAAAATTCATGTGATCTAGCTAGGAGGCACATGTCTTCACTGATAACAGAGAAACTTTCAGCTGGCTGGTTATATAACAGTCTCCTGAGTTTTTATGAGAGTTACTGACTTCTCAGACCAGAGGTAAAAGGATGGCAGTTTACCAAATATTACAAGCTCAGAATGTCTGCACATCCTTCGTTTGTTAAGAAATTGCTTCGTCACTTCCCCAGTGCAGCAGTGGATAACTACCAAAGACAATCAAGAAAGCTTTGCCCTAATGAACTGAGAAATGAATTGGATGCTACGGTAAACATATTCAGTTGCCAAGTTTTCTTTAACTTAATTTCATTTTCATTTTCAATAAATCTATTTAAAGAAGACTCTGGGTATCCTGCTTTCTGGTTGTCAATGGCTGCTAATCTGGGAACCAACTGTAATATTTAATCTTCATAATTTAGGAGAATGATCCAAAGATAAATTTTGGACAATTGAGGGGGTAACTGGAGATTGTCCTCCTGCAAATTTCTTTAATATTTCTTAAGAGTTGTAATCTTTTTAGTATATAAAATCATATACATTTTCATTTTTATGGGGAAAATGTTGCTGGATGACAGATAGCAGGCACTGTATTAAAGGAAGTTTTGGGAAAATGACCTGGTTCACATAGAGCACTAAACTGTGTTTTTTCTTCAGTGGTATTTGTCAGATAAACTATAATTAATTAGCATCATACAATGTACTAAGCCAAAGCAAATCAAATTGCATTATTACAGAGAAGTATACCTTTTCTCTGAAGATATCACAGAATTCTAGCTACTTTAAAAATAGTTAACACTGTAAAAAATAAATAAAAAGCAAACCTCTGCAATTAATGGAGGCACAACCCTTTAATATAATTTAATATAATTCTAATTTAATCAAATGATGACGATTGCAGTTTCACACACAATTAGCTTTGAGCAAATCCCACTGAACACATCCATCCTGATTTCTGAATAGATACATGCTGCTTTGCAGTAACAGTGCAGCACTTAATATTATATACTAAATAGCCGATCATTTTCCTTAAATACAGAACCAAGGTAGGCCAACCCATTTTCCATGATGCTATTTCAAGTTCTTTTTCATTGCCTTGGAGACATATTTGAGAACTGAAATCCCATAGATGGTGAAGGAAGCAAAACTGGCTCTAGGTTGCCCTTGGAGTAGTTATGAGACTGGTGCTCTATAAAGTACATTGTGGAAAATTACACTGGGAATGCAGAGCTTTCCTTCCACCATGAGGTCTCCAGGCTAAAGTTAGAAGAATAGCAATGAGCTCTGATACAAAATTTAGGGCTCTGCCAGCACCCAGAATGTTCCACTGAACACTTCCCCCATTATTTCAGGTTGCAAGTGGAGCATCATGGCTAGCCATTCTGTGGATTGGATGAGCAACACTGGCAATCAGCAACAGCTGATGAACTATTTGCAACCAGAAGAAGAGGTGACGCTTGTCAAATAAATGATGGGCTGTGAATTATTCACTCAGCTTGGCTTACAATTAGAGTACTGTCTATGTAATATTTATACCTCTGCACACACTAATGATTTGGGGCTTCATCTTATCCTGCATAAATAGTAAAATGGGTTTGCCTGTAAAGAAGGCTGTTGAGGAGCAAGGTGTCAAATAAATAGACCCATATGACCCATATGATTGATTATATTTACTGTACTTGCAGCAATCAGATGGAGAAAGAGAAAGATCAAGACAGGTGAATTAGTAAAGAGAGCAGCTAATATAGGAAAATAAAATGGCCACTACTCAGCCCAAATCCAATCACTCATGCCCTGGTTATCTCCCATATAGACTACTGCAATGCGCTCTACATGGTGCTACCCCTGAAGAGTATCCAGAAGCTTCAGCTGGTCCAGAATGCAGCCGCACGGACTATTTTTGGTGCCCCTAGGTGGGCACATATAACACCGTTGTTGCGTGAGCTGCACTGGGTGCCAGTTTGCTTCCGGGTCCAATTCAAGGTGTTGGTTATTACCTTTAAAGCCCTACATGGCATGGGACCAGGGTACCTGAGGGACAGTCTCATCCCCATAACATCGACCCGCCCCACCTGAACATCCAGAGAGGGCATGTTACGGACCCCGTCCATAAGAGAATTTCATCTGGCGGGGTCCAGGAAGTGGGCCTTCTCTGTGGTGGCCCCTGCTCTCTGGAATATCTTGCCCCTGGAGGTGAGGCAGGTCCCTTCACTCCTGACCTTCCGGAAGGCCCTGAAGACCTGGTTTTGCTGTCTCGCCTGGGGTGGGAAAGTGAATAACCATTCTTGGGGATGGCTCGCACCCTAGAGTCCCTCCCACCAGCCTGGATTTTACATCTTTCTTGGATTTTATTTATTTATTGTGTTTTATCATAATTGTTTTATGTGATTTTAATGTTTATGTTTTATGTGGGATTTTATTGTAAACCGCCCAGAGTCCCTCTTCTGGGGGAGATGGGCAGGGGCTAAATTTGAGTAATAATAATAATAGTTTCACTGAAGTACCACAGTTTACACAAATAAGACATTCAAAATAAATAAAATATTTAAAAATTGAAATACGCAGTCCAGTTATGGTAGTCTGAAGCCCATCTCTAGGGTCTTGTGATCCTGCCACAGTTTCTTTCCCATTATCTGAAGCTAATGTAGGGCAACCACTGAACCTACCTGGACATGAGTTGATTTTGCTTGCCATGGCTTCAACTGTATTTACCTGAAATGAAGACTAACATTTTACCCAAATAAATTACCTTCAAAGATAAAGGAGACGGTCATCTCTGATATGCTAAGAATATTGCAAAGGAGGAAGATGAGTTTTTATGTCAGGTTCAGGATCATGAGTTAAACACAGTCCTTTTTAATTACCTATAGGTAGTCCTCACTTAATGACTGCAGTTGAGACCAGAACTTCAGTTGCCAAGTGATGCAGTCATTAAACAAATCCAACCCAATTTTATGACCATTTTTGCAGTGGTTGTTAAGTGAACCATGTGGTCATTAAGCGAATCACATGGTTCCCCACTGATTTTGCTTGCTGGAAGCTGGCTGGGAAGGTTGAAAATGGTGGTCACATGACCATGGGACACTGCAACGGTCATAAATGCAAACTGGTTGCCAAGCGCCTGAATCACAATTGAGTGACCGGGATGACACTGTGGCGGTCATAAGTGCGAGGACTGGCCATAAGTCAGGTTTAGCACCATCATAAGTCCGAACTGTTGCTAAATGAATGGTTGTTAAGCAAGGACTACCTGTATTTGGTAGACCTTCATTAATAGGAAAACTGAGCTAACCTTATAAGAGTATTAAGTGCTCCCTTTTTTTGCTACAAATCACACAAACTGCCAAAATACTCAAGCTTCTTATCCTTCCACATTCTAACTGGGGTCTACTTTTGGTGACTTGTAAAGGGATGGAGTTACCAAAAGATAAATGATCTCAGTCCTAGAATATAACCTGTCCTTGACAGGGATACAGGAAAGAATCCTAAAAGGGAGGCACCTGGGCCATTCTTCATGGAACAACTCACTCTGTCATTGCCATGAACCATCGAAAGCAATGAATGTCATGGAGTAACCAGGATACCATCATACAGTAGAGTGATAATTATTGGGCGCTGTCTTGAGTTTGCAATTGGATGACCACTGGCAGGGGGGATGGGTTGAAGGAAAGAGAAATGGGAATGTTCGGGTTCAGACTTTTTCCCATGGAAAGTCAACTAATTTTAAAGAATGGCTGGAAGCAGGAGCAGTACCACAGGTGGACCACTGAGTGTCTGTCCAGGATCCCATGGGTCTGGTCCTCCAACTGAGCACCACACAGATATTTTATTTTAGAAAATTATCAGAAGCACTGTCTGGCTTCCTCCTTTTTCATCTCCCTGATTCTAACCCTAGAGATCCTCTCAAAAAAAATGAAGTGCTGGATGTGAAAGCAACTTTGCTTTGTCCACACTCAATTTGGAAGGAAGGAAGGAAGGAAGGAAGGAAGGAAGGAAGGAAGGAAGGAAGGAAGGAAGGAAGGAAGGAAGGAAGGAAGGAAGGAAGGAAGGAAGGAAGGAAGGAAGATGCCCAATGATGTTACATAGGAGAAGTGGGGGAGGGATTTTTGAGGAGTCAGCAAAAGTGTGTAAAGGAAACTTTCCCACTACTGTATGGTCTCATCCAGACATGTTGGGACTGCAAATCCCAGAATCCCTAGCCAGTATGATTTAATGTGGGGGAGTTGCTATCTGCATGTATCTGAAAGGGCCAGACTTGGATCTGTTGGTGTAGCAGAACTGTATAGAATTTCTCTGCTGTGTTTGAAAGAAATTACAAGCAACTTATCTCTGGCTTTATTGTTCTCTCGGGATGTCTTCCTTTGTCATAAAACAATAACTATTGGGGTAAGTAGTACTTTTAAGGTTTACTGTTAAGACAGGGTAATTGTATCTTTTAATCTGGGTCAGACTGCTCTTGCTTATTTCAAATTGGCTCCAAATCTCTTTTCCACACCACCTTGGGCAACCTTCACCCCACCCTAACCTTCAAAGAGAAACATATGCATGTAATTCATGGTAGAATTACATGCAGAGTAGTAGAATGTAACAGCAAGGGCTAGAAGGGAAGGGAAGCCTTTTTGAAAACTTCCCCTCTCTCAAATCCAATTCCCACATGTTTAAAACTTTATTGACTAGGTAAGGGTTATGCAGATAATCTCATAACTGATAAAAGGGAGAGGGAATTAGATACGTCCCGGTGGGCTCTGTCAAAGCTTAAAAGGTTCATAGGAAATGTGCTGCCGTTAGAACGAGGACAGCTTCTCCCCAAGCACGTTTGATTGGACAAGAAAGGTAAATAAACCATGTTACTCCAGCTCAAGAGAGAGAGAAACAAAAGATAAAAATGAGAAATTATTTATTGTCTGAGCCAGTATGATTTACTGCTGGAAAGAATAGCAATCTTTGGTGAAGTCAGAGACCATTAGAATCTTCCTTCCTGGCATGCTACCAGCACATCACTTGGGAACAAAAACTGAGATATTGTCTTCTTTCCTTACTCACAACATGAGATTGCTGCTACTCGGGCCATTTCTCCACTAGTCACTTGTACCGAAGCTCCTCAACCTTAGTAAGAAACAGTGTAGGAGAAAGTGGCAAGTTCACTAAACTCCTGTATAATCACTTCCAGTCTCATGCAGTTATAAAATAAATAAGCCTGTATCCCGCCCTGTGAAGTGCCCATACAGTTGGGTGTGATAGAACAAGGTCAAAGCAAGCAAAATTACAAAACCCAGGTTAAAAAAATTAAAATGTGATCATCAAAACAAGCCAACAATAAGCATCATGGATACCACTAAAACTAAGCAGACCAGATGAAGGACTGGTTAAGACTGATTTAGTCCTATGAAATACCAGTGAAGTCAGGGCCATCTGGACCTCTGTGGATAGAGTACACCACACAGTGGGGGCCACCACTGAGAAGGGCTGTCACCAGGTCCATGACCCATAAATCTTGTGAGGAAGGGGGGACCTGCCACAGACCCTATCTTGATGGCAGGCAGATTTGATTCTGACAAGATGCTTTCTTATATATGTATATTGGTGCTGAGCTGTAAAGTCTTTATGGTAAGGGCCAGCTCTTTGAAGTTGACAACCAATGCAGTGACTTCAAAATTGGGTGTTTTTCTAGCCTGACATTAAGCTGTTGAGAACTGTCATTTGAAGGCACTTGGTCTCTCTAAGGGAGAGAAGTAGGAGGATTCTATAGATATCCTTTTTCAGAGTTAAGCTTACTGTAGCTGAGGAACGTACCAAGTCTCTTTGTATATTCTTCTGCAGGTTAATCCTGGTTTGCAGCCAGTAAACCTCTTCAGCCTCATTCTGAATGGAAAGAAATTTGATAATATAATTCCAGGGAGGGCTATTTTGCAGACCTCCCACTGAGACAATAAGTTATTCTCAACTCTGATTTTTATACACCCCTTTTTAAATAAAATGCTATCAGCCTGGCCAGGAGAATGTGTTAAATAGGGAATAGTGAGAATGAAAATATCTGGAAAAGATGATGGAAGCAGTTAGTTATTATTAGGATGCTTTCAGGGGTATCTGCAGGATATGGTCAAAAAAGTCAACCTAATAAACAGGACCTTCAATTATACCTTCACAGCCACCATCTTGACTACTTTTCCCCATGCCTGTGAACACCCCGGATGCCTTTCAGGACACAGGAAAGGGACTTACTATTGAGTTGAAGTATTAAAGGAAGGCAGCCTTACACCTGCTGTCCCTTACTGAAATATGCCAATGTATTGCCAACTCCCTCCATCATTCACTTTTGCTTGACCCACAGCACTGAATAAGTCAGAGTTGCTACTTGCAGGCTATGAAAACTATGGCCTGTTAATTCCTGGTGATGTGATCACTGTATAGTAGGCACGTAGACTGGTGGACAAATTGGCAGACCAAAATCATAACAGTGGCCCACTTTGATCATAGGTACAGTACATCAGAAGAAGAGGAAGAGGAAGAAGAAGAATCTATTGGAGTTGGGCAGTTAATACATTTAAATAAAATAAAGCTGATGCTGCTGACGCTCCTCCTCCTCCTCCTCTTCACATTCTAACTGAATCTGAATTTTGAGACACAAAGAGGGAAAAGCCATCAGAAATAAACACCGCAGCATAAATTGCATGACCGTCATCACAGATACCTTCTGCAAAGAAGTATTGTGAAACTTTATGATGGATGACTCAGTTACATTGGAAATAGCAATCACAGCAGACAGAGGGGAGTCATTTTTTTCTCCTCGTTGAAGGATGGCACTGCTTTGTCTCTGTCACTTACACAGAGACATTGTAGAGATAGAGATTAGATCATATATTATCAAGCAGCCACAAGACAGAGAAGACACCTGCAGTTTAACAGATGTCCTCTCAAGGAGGAAGTGTTTATGGAAGTATTTCAAGTCAACCTCAGTCACAGATCTGAGGAAAGAAATATGAATTTTTCTTCATGTTCTACGAAGGATGGAAATGAGGTCTTGGAGAGTGTCTGGGTGGTTTCTGAGACTCCAGGGCAAAGGAAATAGCTGCTCTACTTGTTTAGCAGAGCAAATATTGGCTAAGATTATATTCCCAGAACTATTTTGAGCAAGTCCAATGTGGTTATTGTGCAGAACTGGAAATCAATCCTGTATTGGAGAAGAGGAGGAGGAGGAGGGAGGAAGAAAGAAGGTGAAAAGAGAGAGGAAGAAGATTGCACAAAGGATTCTCACAACTAATATGAATTCTTGAAGGAGAAAAAGGGACCATAACTGCAGAGTAGTAGTTTTGTATGCTGAAATATTCAGTCTCTTCATTTCCAGCTTGTTCCGGGAAAATTCCCTGAAAGTTTTTGTGGAACTTCTGTGGCTCAGTGGTGAGCCAATGGAGCAGTTATTTATCAGTTCCATTAAAGTTTGATCCTCTTTTTCCTTCAATTGCTCAAGAAGCCATATGGCCTCCTCCAATTTTTTTCCCACAGAAGCTGTTGACCATCAAAAAGTTATTGCTACATAGACTCTGTTTCAAAAACCATGTTGAAGATTGCTGAGTTCTGTTGAGATACCAGCATAGATTTCTCTGTTCATTTCTGTTTTGAGAAGTATCCTAAAGGACACATTTAATATTGAAGTGTGAAACCCCCTGAAGTGACATAATTATATACTATGAACATGGCTTAGAGCAGAGGTTTTCAAAAATGTTCAGGCCGTGGAATCTGTTACTTAAAAGTTCCAGGATCCTTTAATCAAGAGGCAAACTCTAGTGATAGAAAATTGACTCAGAGAACCCCATTACATTCTGAAATGGAACACAGTTTGAAAAACCCTGGCTTAGATTATTTGTGTGGGTTTTTGGAAAAAGAATGGAAACCCAGAACTAGAAGTACGCAATTTGCAGTTTTTAAACTCCTGTCAGTCTATTAAAAAAAAATCCTAAAATGTTGCAAATCTCTGAAACTGTGTGGAGATAAAGAGACAGAGATCTAGAGAAAGATACAGAGTTATATACTGTATAATTCAGAATTAAATCGCACTGAATAAATTTAGTAAATGTACTTAAGACTGCGGGCTGTATATTTTCTCCTGTTTTGGAAAAAAAGAAAATGGAATACATCTTCTAAAAAATAAGACTTTTATTAATTTCCCAACAGTTATTTTGTATATCACTTTGAAACAAAGAAAACAGAGGTGTAATAATTGCATCTTTGGAGTATTCAGTTTAAGCTTCAGATGTCACAGAAAATCCAGGCAGCCTCCATTTATCAGCCTTGCGAATGCAGGAAACCCAGGACCCCAAGGAAAAGAAAATCTGGATGACCTTGTGGTTTTGTGCTGGACTTTATGATCCCATTTGTTCAACAAGTTATGAAAGGGCAAAGAATGCAGTGATAAATAAACAGAGGGCTCAGGGGGTTGAAAAAGGAGTTTCTCGGACATTCCCAACACCCAGATCTTGAAATGCCTAGCTGCATATTAAAAGCCCTTGAAGGGAGAGCTACGTTTTTTCCCCCCCCAAGTAGTTTTGGCTAAGGAATAACAAAAAGGGGGATGCTGCACCAAGTCTGCCAAGTTTTTGAAGTATGTTCCTGGAAGACAAGCCAACAAAGTGGACGAGATTGCTAGCATGCTGCAGTGATGCCTACAGATGCTCAAGAACAGATGTTTGATCTCTCTGGCCAGATAATTGTCCCACTGTAAGGTTGGTTTGACCTGTGTGTGTACAGCACTGTGAGTTGTGCTGAGCGCAGTTAACAAATGGCAGCAGCTTATTCTCACTCTTGTTCCCCTTCACTCTCTTTAGCCAGCCGAATGCTCAGCCACGCTTCCTTTTAAGCACTTAATTACCCCTGAGCAACTGAAGCTCATACATCCTCCTGGCGTAACGGCTCTGAAGCCATTTTGCCCTAATTTATGAGGACAGGGTTCAAAGTTTTAATAATATTTGGATAATATCATTGCCAAAATGTCTCTAAGCACTGATGTATTAGGGGGGAAAGGGGGCGCATTTGGATTCCGTGCATGACAGGCCTGAGCATTCGCAGCACAGGGCTCCGTTCAAACCATTCTGGAAAATGTTCGCCCAGGTCCCGGTTCTTCTCATGAATTATGGATATACGAATGCGAGGGATTATAAACGGTGACGGAAAACATACAGAGACTGCTTGTTCCGAAGGAGCTGTCCTCTTGGCAACTCTGTGGCCTACAGATAAATGAGTCGCAGGGAAGACCAAAATGGTTGACGAAACACTTAACAGATAATGTATCAGTACATTGGCATAAAATATACACGTGCACCCCTGCCACACTTCTATATTAATATTGACACTCTGCTTGAGTGGTTTCTTGGATTTTTTTTTTTTTTGTCTCCCTCTTACTCACCTTCTAATATTTACATCCTAACAGCTGTGCCTGGGGGCATGTTTATCTGATGCTCCAGGCTGTTAGTTGTTTTATGCTGAAAACCGAAATTAACTTTGAGCAATTTTTGCTATGGGCTATTTCGGTGTGTGAAGCATTAACAATGTCAATCAATGGAAAATAAGAGGAGGTGGAGGCCCCGCTCCTTCTGAGGTAAAGTGGCCTCCAAATGGATTTGGGACAGAAATGCAAATGAGGCTTCTACATTAAAAGCCCTAAATTTTGCACCTCTTGAAATCAAAGGTTTGCTATGCTTTACTCAGTGGTCTGAGCCTGTAAAGAAACCTTGTTATCTTCCCTTGTTATCCCATCATAATCATTGTGGTTGACTCCATTAGCATAATTTCAAGAACCTCAGCCTTGTCTCAAATCCAGGCAGTAATAACACACAGAGAGAGCATCTCAGGAGCTGATCCCCAGATGTGAAACAATTTTGGCCAATGGTGAGGAGTTACAGTCACCAATGCCTGGATAAAGAAAGACTGCCCACTCCCAGATTATATGAACATTTTATATTTCCTACATTCAGACCAAATTGGCATCCAGTTTTCCCTTCCAATGTCCTTAGCTAATAGTAATCAGTTACGCTACTAGTTGCAATGCATTGTATCTTAACTGACAATATAAAGTCAAATGTTTTGTTCTTCCATTGACTAGTTTGCTGAATCAAACAGAGCTCTTGTTTTATGCCACCCTAGGTGATCTTGAACAATAGTGCTCAGTACTAACTTTTTTGTATTTACTGTTTAGCCAACACTTTCCTTTCTTTTTGGCAATTCTCTTAAGTCTGGGGTGAAATACTGAACAGTAAGCCCCACTGAGCTCAGTGGGGATTTTCCTTTGAGTCAATATACATGGACATGCCCAGTCAATTCTCTATTTTGGATTAGATGTAACGCAGGGTCAGAATTAAAAGATTTAGCACTCCAGTTTGATGAAATCAAGACCTTCGGGCCAGCTGCATTTTGCCTGGAAACATTTTTTTTCCCAGACATCAGACTGTTTTGCCAAAAGTTACAGTATCCATTTAATTAAATGTGACTTTCTTAAAAGGATATTCTTGATACACATGCTATGGAACACTTCATGTCCTTTTGGATCAAGGACATGTCATACTCCAAGCCATATTATTAGCTTTAAAACTTTATTTTGATTTGGCATGGGATTCTTAAGGAAGAAGAAGCACAGTGAGAGGGTGTGTGTGTGTGTGTGTGTGTGTGTGTGCATGTGAGTGTGTGGTGGATGGGTTACATATTGACTCCACTTAAAGTGCTATATTTCATTGATTGAGTTAGCTTCAATTAAGAAACAGAGATACAAAGGTATCCAAAACAAAGAAACAAGATCTATATTCATTTACCAAGGCAGACATTGTTCCAGCTGAGAAGTATATCCTTGCATCTATCAGCTGTACACAAGATGCGATGAACATTATAGCATGTTGGGAACACTGGTGGAATACAGCCATGTTCAGCACAGTTCTTAAAAGAGCAGGGAAGTGCAAGAATGTTGCACAGTCCCTGATCTCCCCTTTTGGGGGAGATGGGTGGTAGCAAAATTTGAGTAATAAATTTTAAAAAAAAAATCTACATGCATTCATCCAAACATAGTCCTCTAGAGACTGAGTGGATGTCTAAGCAACGGCAACTGCTAATCAGAGACCAAGGGCATACCTTTAAAAGGAAGCAGATCAAAGCAAAAGAAGTGACAGAAGTAATCAGAACATTTGCTTACCCAATAAAAGTCAGTATGTGATAATGACAGTGTTTATTCCAACACATCTGGTATCCTCCAGATGTGCTGAGCTGCTACTTCCATAATTCCCAACCAGCATAGCCAGGCAGTCTGGGAGTGGATGCTCCAGTACTTGTAGCATATGATCATTTGGCAACCCTGGGCTGAAATGTTGAGCTAGGACTGAACTAGGTTCCAGTGCAAATCTTCATTTAGCTATGAAGTTCACCAAAGTCAATAACCTTCAACATAACCTCCCTCTGAGTTGTTTAAAGAGTTGTTTAAAGAGTAAAAGGGAAGGAGACTGAGATATGCTATCTTGAGCTCCTAGGACGAAAGGTACTGGGGTTGGGAAAAGGTGGCAGATGAGTTGGACTCAGTTTGCCCCATAGCAAGCAAAGTTCCTCTGGATCAGCTGTTCTTTTTTATTATTATATTAATATATCAGGATCAAATCCTTAATTTTGAGAAATGCCAAAGTTCAGACATCACTGAATATAAGCATTTCCCTCTGGTTCCACATCTCCTGGAACTGTTATTGCATTCAGTTGATGAGAAAAGGCACTGTTTCAGAGGACCCCTTCACTTTATAATTCCATGTTATCATTAGGGGTGGGCCCTGCATTGATAACAGATGCCTCAACTGAGCAAGAATGATCATGAATGAGACCCTCATTAGCCACCCATTTTCAAAGTATATGTTTTAACTGAACCATTTTCAATCTCTGTGACAGTTGTTTACCAGCGAGGTGGTGGGATGTACATTTCAGAAGAAAGAATTCCACATCGAGCCTTTGTAACTGAAGGCCGTATGGAAATGGTGTTTTAAAAGTCATAACTTTAAAAAAAAACTTTTAAGAATCATCTCTGATCAATGCTTTGGACAAGTGAATAGAAAATCTCACAGTAGCACTTGGCAGAATTTCAATTTTTCTGAGCTTCCAACCACATCACAAATGCTTCCTGCTCCTCCTTTTTCCATTGCCCTGTACTTTAGAGAAGTTGGCTCGACTTCTGGAACATGGTTGCCTTTCCCTGTAGGCCATCTGGGCATTCCAGCAGCACCTCTCTGCTGTTTGTTTAGTCGCAGCAGATGTTTCACAGTTGGTAAGATTACGAAATAATTTTTCCTTAACCCCAATTAATTGTGAATTGGCCTTTTTGCCTGCTTCTAATAGGTTGCCCCTTGGTATGCTTTTAATTCCTGCATATTGCTTGCTAATGCGGTGGTATTTTGCATGACCTCTTCCTGTCAGATCAATGGGAGGTGTTGACAACCAGCCCTGTTCTTAATTGGGCTCTCCTAACTAGAACAATGGGTGATTAGCCAACAGTGAAACAAAAGACATCACAACTCAAGATGTGGCAGATGCTTCCCTCCACCATTTCTCTGCCGTAGGCCAAGAAGCTGGTGGCTGTTGCCAAGCATTGATCTTCTAAAGAATCTTGTTCCAACAAAGAAATGCACAGGGGGATCAATTCCTGAAGCCAGCTGACAGCCAACCCTCTTTGATAAGCCATGCCAGAAATCAACACCAAAGACTGGGATAGTGCCATGATAGTATTGACTTCAGTTCAAGTGTACACCTCTCTCCTATATTTATGTGCCCATAAATTACTATAATTTGCATCATTCTGTTAAAATTAGAAGAATTGGATAATGTATAGATGCACATTTAGAAATAATGACAATCATTTCAATAGAAATAAGAATACAGTGGGGAAGACTATGACCAGGGGACCTTGCTCCTTCTGCCAGCTTACAGTCTTTCCTCTCTTCTAGTTCTTAGACCTGCACTGGGTAGCCTTCAGTGAAGAAGACAAACTTCAAGTAGAGAATAATCCTCTGCAAAGTAAGACATATGGCAACGTTATCCCATTCTTACTCAGCTTGATTCTAGCTAGATGCCTGAACCACAGGGTTGCTTCTTGAACTCTGCTAACGTTAATGTTCAAAGCAATCTAAATGCAAAGGTATGAACTTCAGAAATGGCTAACTTTCCATTTCAACATGTTGTCCACTGGTCAAGGCAGAGAGGTAGATCAAAAGTGAGCTGAACCACAGTTTTGAGTGGTACATTCACAGGAACAGGTTTAGAGTCCCCAATAAGCCATGAATAACACAATCCTTTTATTAGTGAAGATTTAGTATGCACCCAGCATGTATTGTTTCCTTATTTTTGCCCCTCCCTTGTCTCGGCTGCCTTCATAGATTGTAAGGAAAGTGCATTTTCATGTTGTTTGCTGTGATAAGCAGGGTGGTCTTCAAAGAAGGAAGAAGAGAAAGGTGGGGTTTTTTTTATCCCTGAATAGATTAGAGAATAGCACAGAATTCATGGTGATTCCTGTCTACTTCAACATTTTATGATTGCTCAGTTAAACTAGAAGTAGACCTGATAGTTCTTTGATCATAAGTGGAATCAGCATTTGTATCTGAAAAAAGAAAAAAGAGGAAGAGGCTGACCTTGAAGGATCATAATCTTAATTCAAATGCAACTCTGTATAGTTTTTTTTTAAAAAATTATAAAATATAATTCTTAGGTCTAAAAGCCAAGTTAGAACTTCCTAGTTTGGCTAGTAAATAAGGAAGTGGGGAAAGATATCTGAGTTGATCAGATCCTTTTGGAAGGGGCAGGTGACTTTTTTGCATTCAGTTGGAAGCTGGAGAGGAAGAGACAGCAACAAACAATTAAGGGATCAAACCTCCAATTTATGAAAATGCAGGGATGATAAAGAAACAATGGGGTGACAGCATTGTGGAGATGACAGTGATTCATCTTGGAACAGGGCTGTTAGCGGCTGGAAATGAAGAAATAAATGGAACAATGAATAGATGCTTTTACCAGCTTGTCATTAATTAGCAGCAAGCACAATTCTTTTCTTGTCCTTTCATGAGAAATACAAAATCTGAAGGAAAAATACAAGCACTACAGCAAAATATATTGCTTGGTGTCACCAGGTTGACATCTACCTCCCCAATAGAGCAGCTTCCAGGCAAAATCAAACTTCCAAGGGAGCAGCTGAATTTCATCTCTGGATCTTTATCCCCAAGGACCTATTTTCCTGCTCTCCCATCTAACTTCTGGAAAGCTTGAATTGTTTAAAACTATTAGAGCCTTCTATATCCAATATGCTTTCTGTTTGACTTGTTTTAAACACCAGCCAGTTGCATGTTTATAACTAAAATGGGGAACAAAATAGTGCAATCTATGGTGTAATCCCTAAAATAGATTGAACATATTTGCATTTTTAAAAAAGGGAAGCAATATCCTGACCCCAGCATGGTCTCATTCTCCAAACAAAAGGCAATTGACTTGAGCTTCATAAGGAAATTTTTGTAAGGTACTGTAGATACCAGAAAGCCATTGTCATCATTCCGCAGTAATCAAGAAAAATGCAGTAAAGAAATATGACATATAAATAAATAAGAATGGGAGCTGCAGTCTAAAACAACTGATAGACATCAGCTTGAGGAAGACAGCCTTAAATGTCTTGGGAACTCATACTTATATGAGCACTACAGTGGTCCTGCTCTGTGAAATGGTAAGAGTGTGAAAGAGTCTTACGTCGAATGACCCCTTATCTTTGACAAGCCCATGCAAGTCCGTGTAGTATTCTTGGCAAAAGTTTTTGGAAGCTGTTTGCCATTGCCTTCTTCCTAGGGCTGAGAGAGAGGGACCGGCCCAAGATCAACCACCTGGTTTGTGCCTAAGGTAGGACTAGACCTCCGGGTCGCCACCATTTTTGGCCCAGAAATAAAAAAATTCTTCACCGCGAAGTCAGGGCGACCTACCAGGATGAGCCGGGTGGAATGTTGTTGAGTGGAAAAATGAAGAGCGCCATGAGATTGAGGGTGGAATTTCAGGGCTAGTGGTGTTTTTGGGTGCCCTATTTGGGACAGCACCAGATTTGCCCAGAAATCAAAAAATTCTTGACCGCGGAATCAGGGCGACCTCCCGGGATGAGCCGGGTGGAATATTGTCAAAAGGAAAAATGGAGACCGCCATGAGATTGAGGGTGGAATTTCAGGGTTAGGGGGGCTTTTGGATGCCCTATTTGGGACAGCACCATTTTTTCCCAGAAATCAAAAAACTCTTGACCGCGGAGTCAGGGCGACCTCCCAGGATGAGGTGGGTTGAATATTCTCGAAAGGAAAAATGAAGACCCCCATGAGATTCACGGTCGAATTTAGGGGTTAGGGATGCTTTTGGAAGACGTATTTGGGACGGCACCATTTTTGCCCAGAAATCAAAAAATTCTTGACCACGGAATCAGAGCGACCTCCTGGGATGAGCCGGGTGGAATATTTTCGAATGCAAAAATGAAGACCGCCATGAGATTCAGGGTGGAATTTAATGGTTAGCGGTGCTTTTGGATGCCCGTTTTGGGACGGCACCATTTTTGCCCAGAAATAAACAATTCTTGACTGCGGAGACAGGGCGACCTCCCGGGATGAGCTGGGTGGAATATTCCCGAATGGAAAAATGAAGACCGCCATGAGATTCAGGGTAGAATTTAATGGAAAGGGATGCTTTTGGACGACGTATTTGGGACGGCAGCATTTTTGCCCAGAAATCAAAAAATTCTTGACCGCGGAATCAGGGCGACTTCCCGGGATGAGCTGGGTGGAATTTTCCCGAATGGAAAAATGAAGACTGCCATGAGATTCACGAGTGAATTTAGGGGTTAGGGATGCTTTTGGATGCCCGTTTTGGGACGGCAGCATTTTTGGCCAGAAATCAAAATATTCTTGACCGCGGATTCAGGTCGACCTCCTGGGATGAGCTGGGAGGAATATTACCGAATGGAAAAAAGAAGACCGCCATGAGATTCACGGTCGAATTTATGGGTTAGGGATGCTTTTGGATGCCCTATTTGGGACGGCAACATTTTTGGCCAGAAATCAAAAAATTCTTTGCCGCGGAGTCAGGGCAACCTCAGAGGATGAGCTGGGTGGAATATTCCCGAATGGAAAAATGAAGACCGCCATGAGATTCCGGTTGGAATTTAACATTAGGGGGGCTTTTGGATGCCCTTTTTTTGGTTGGACCATTTTTGCCCAGAAATCAAAAATTCTTGACTGCGGAGTCAGGGCGACTTCCCTGGATGAGCCAGGTGGAATGTTCCCGAATGGAAAAAAGAAGACCGCCATGAGATTCAGGATGGAATTTAATGGTTAGGGATGCTATGGATCCTCGATTTTGGAAGGCACCATTTTTGCCTAGAAATAAAAAAATTCTTGACCGTGGAGTCAGGGCGACCTCCCCGGGTGAGCCGGGTGGAAGATTGTCAAAAGGAAAAATGGAGACCGCCATGAGATTGAGGGTGGAATTTCAGGGTTAGGGGGGCTTTTGGATGCCCTATTTGGGACAGCACCATTTTTTCCCAGAAATCAAAATACTCTTGACCGCGGAGTCAGGGCAACCTCCCAGGATGAGGTGGGTTGAATATTCCCGAAAGGAAAAATGAAGGCCGCCATGAGATTCACGGTCGAATTTAGGGGTTAGGGATGCTTTTGGAAGACGTATTTGGGACGGCACCATTTTTGCCCAGAAATCAAAAAATTCTTGACCACGGAATCAGAGCAACCTCCTGGGATGAGCCGGGTGGAATATTTTTGAATGCAAAAATGAAGACCGCCATGAGATTCAGGGTGGAATTTAATGGTTAGCGGTGCTTTTGGATGCCCGTTTTGGGACGGCACCATTTTTGCCCAGAAATAAACAATTCTTGACTGCGGAGACAGGGCGACCTCCCGGGATGAGCTGGGTGGAATATTCCCGAATGGAAAAATGAAGACCGCCATGAGATTCAGGGTAGAATTTAATGGAAAGGGATGCTTTTGGATCATCGATTTTGGACGGCATTATTTTTGCCCAGAAATTAAAAATTCATTGCCGCGGAGTCAGGGCGACCTCCCGGGATAAGCTGGGTAGAATATTCCCGAATGGAAAAATGAAGACCGCCATGAGGTTCCGGGTGGAATTTAACATTAGGGGTGCTTTTGGATGCCCTATTTGTGAGGGCACCATTTTTGGCCAGAAATCAAAAAACACTTGACCGCGGAGTCAGGGCGATCTCCCAGAATGAGGTGGGTTGAATATTCCTGAAAGGAAAAATGAAGACCGCCATGAGATTCACAATCGAATTTATGGGTTAGGGATGCTTTTGGACGACGTATTTGGGACGGCACCATTTTTGCCCAGAAATCAAAAAATTCTTGACCGCGGAATCAGGGCGACCTCCTGGGATGAGCCGGGTGGAATATTTTCGAATGCAAAAATGAAGACAGCCATGAGATTCAGGGTGGAATTTAATGGTTAGGGGTGCTTCTGGATGCCCGTTATGGGAGGGCACCATTTTTGCCCAGAAATAAACAATTCTTGACTGCGGAGACAGGGCGACCTCCCGGGATGAGCTAGGTGGAATATTCCCGAATGGAAAAATGGAGACCGCCATAAGGTTCCAGGTGGAATTTAAAGTTAGGGGTGCTTTTCAATGCCCTATTTGTGATGGCACCATTTTTTGCCAGAAATCAAAAAACTCTTTGCTGTGGAGTCAGGGAGACCTCCTGGGATGAGCTTGGTGGAATGTTCCCGAATGGAAAAATGAAGACCGCCATGAGATTCACAATCGAATTTATGGGTTAGGGATGCTTTTGGATGCCATATTTGGGACGGAACCATTTTTGCCCAGAAATCAAAAAACACTTGACCGCGGAGTCAGGGCGACCTCCTGGGATGAGCCGGGTGGAATATTTTCAAATGCAAAAATGAAGACCGCCATGAGAATCACGGTCGAATTTATGGGTTAGGGAAATTTTTGGATGCCCTATTTGGGACAGCACCATTTTTGCCCAGAAATCAAAAAACACTTGACCGCGGAGTCAGGGCGACTTCCCGGGATGAGCTGGGTGGAATATTCCTGAATGGAAAAATGAAGACCGCCATGAGAATCACGGTCGAATTTTTGGGTTAGGGATGCTTTTGGATGCCCTATTTGGGACGGAACCATTTTTGTCCAGAAATCAAAAAACACTGGACCGCGGAGTCAGGACGACCTCCTGGGATGAGCCGGGTGGAATATTTTCGAATGGAAAATTGAAGACTGCCATGAGATTCACGAGTGGGTTTAGGGGTTAGGGATGCTTTTGGACGACGTATATGGGACGGCAACATTTTTGGCCAGAAATAAAAAAATCTTGACAGCGGAGTCAGGGCCACCTCCTGGAATGAGCCGGGAGGAATATTCCCAAATGGAAAAATGAAGACCGCCATGAGATTCCGGTTGGAATTTAACATTAGGGGGCTTTTGGATGCCCTTTTTTTGGTTGGACCATTTTTGCCCGGAAATCAAAAATTCTTGACTGCGGAGACAGGGCGAACTCCCGGGATGAGCCGGGTGGAATATTCCCGAATGGAAAAATGAAGACCGCCATGAGATTCAGGGTAGAATTTAATGGAAAGGGATGCTTTTGGATTATCGATTTTGGACGGCATTATTTTTGCCCAGAAATCAAAAATTCATTGCCGCGGAGTCAGGGCGACCTCCCGGGATAAGCTGGGTAGAATATTCCCGAATGGAAAAATGAAGACCGCCATGAGGTTCCGGGTGGAATTTAACATTAGGGGTGCTTTTGGATGCCCTATTTGTGAGGGCACCATTTTTGGCCAGAAATCAAAAAACACTTGACCGCGGAGTCAGGGCGATCTCCCAGGATGAGGTGGGTTGAATATTCCTGAAACGAAAAATGAAGACCGCCATGAGATTCACAATCGAATTTATGGGTTAGGGATGCTTTTGGACGACGTATTTGGGACGGCACCATTTTTGCCCAGAAATCAAAAAATTCTTGACCGCAGAATCAGGGCGACCTCCTGGGATGAGCCGGGTGGAATATTTTCGAATGCAAAAATGAAGACAGCCATGAGATTCAGGGTGGAATTTAATGGTTAGGGGTGCTTCTGGATGCCCGTTATGGGACGGCACCATTTTTGCCCAGAAATAAACAATTCTTGACTGCGGAGACAGGGCGACCTCCCGGGATGAGCTGGGTGGCATATTCCCGAATGGAAAAATGAAGACGGCCATGAGATTCAGGGTAGAATTTAATGGAAAGGGATGCTTTTGGATCATCAATTTTGGACGGCACTATTTTTGCCCAGAAATCAAAAATTCATTGCCGCAGAGTAAGGGCGACCTCCCGGGATAAGCCGGGTGGAATATTCCCGAATGGAAAAATGGAGACCGCCATGAGGTTCCGGGTGGAATTTAAAGTTAGGGGTGCTTTTCGATGCCCTATTTGTGACGGCACCATTTTTTGCCAGAAATCAAAAAACTCTTTGCCGTGGAGTCAGGGAGACCTCCTGGGATGAGCTCGGTGGAATGTTCCCGAATGGAAAAATGAAGACCGCCATGAGAATCACGGTCGAATTTATGGGTTAGGGATGGTTTTGGATGCCCTATTTGGGACAGCACCATTTTTGCCCAGAAATCAAAAAACACTTGACCGCGGAGTCAGGGCGACTTCCCGGGATGAGCTGGGTGGAATATTTTCGAATGCAAAAATGAAGACCGCCATGAGAATCACGGTCGAATTTATGGGTTAGGGATCGTTTTGGATGCCCTATTTGGGACAGCACCATTTTTGCCCAGAAATCAAAAAACACTTGACCGCGGAGTCAGGGCGACTTCCCGGGATGAGCTGGGTGGAATATTCCTGAATGGAAAAATGAAGACCGCCATGAGAATCACGGTCGAATTTTTGGGTTAGGGATGCTTTTGGATGCCCTATTTGGGACGGAACCATTTTTGCCCAGAAATCAAAAAACACTGGACCGCGGAGTCAGGGCGACCTCCTGGGATGAGCCGGGTGGAATATTTTCAAATGCAAAAATGAAGACCGCCATGAGATTCAGGGTGGCATTTAATGGTTAGGGGTGCTTTTGGATGCCCGTTTTGGGACGGCAACATTTTTGGCCAGAAATAAAAAAATTTTGACCGCGGAGTCAGGGCGACCTCCCGGGATGAGCCGGGTGGAATATTCCCGAATGGAAAAATGAAGACCGCCATGAGATTCAGGGTAGAATTTAATGGAAAGTGATGCTTTTGGATCATGGATTTTGGACGGCTCTATTTTTGCCCAGAAATCAAAAATTCATTGCTGCGGAGTCAGGGCGACCTCCCGGGATATGCTGGGTGGAATATTCCCGAATGGAAAAATGAAGACCGCCATGAGATTCAGGGTGGAATATCAGGGTTAGGGATGGTTTTGGATGCCCTATTTGGGACGGCACCATTTTTGCCGGGAAATCAAAAAACACTTGACCGGGGAGTCAGGGCGACCTCCAGGGATGAGCCGGGTGGAATATTCCCAAATGGAAAAATGAACACCGCCATGAGATTCACGGTCGAATTTATGGGTTAGGGATGTTTTTGGACGACGTATTTGGGACGGAACCATTTTTGCCCAGAAATCAAAAATTCTTTGCCGCGGAGTCAGGGCGACCTCCCGGGATAAGCCGGGTGGACTATTCCCAAATGGAAAAATGAAGACCGCCATGAGATTCCGGTTGGAATTTAACATTAGGGGGGCTTTTGGATGCCCTGTTTTTGGTTGGAGCATTTTTGCCCAGAAATCAAAAATTCTTGACCGCGGAGTCAGGGCAACCTCCCGGGATGAGCCGGGTGGAATATTCCCGAATCGTAAAATAAAGACCGCCATGAGATTCAGGGTAGAATTTAATGGAAAGGGATGCTTTTGGATTATCGATTTTGGACGGCACTATTTTTGCCCAGAAATCAAAAATTCATTGCTGCGGAGTCAGGGCGACCTCAAGGGATAAACTGGGTGGAATATTCCCGAATGGAAAAATGAAGACCGCCATGAGGTTCCGGGTGGAATTTAACATTAGGGGTGCTTTTCGATGCCCTATTTGTGATGGCACCATTGTTAGCCAGAAATCAAAAAACTCTTTGCCGTGGAGTCAGGGCGACCTCCTGGGATGAGCTTGGTGGAATGTTCCCGAATGGAAAAATGAAGACCGCCATGAGAATCACGGTCGAATTTATGGGTTAGGGATGGTTTTGGATGCCCTATTTGGGCCGGAACCATTTTTGCCCAGAAATCAAAAAACACTGGACCGCGGAGTCAGGGCGACCTCCTGGGATGAGCCGGGTGGAATATTTTCAAATGCAAAAATGAAGACCGCCATGAGATTCAGGGTGGCATTTAATGGTTAGGGGTGCTTTTGGATGCCCGTTTTGGGACGGCAACATTTTTGGCCAGAAATAAAAAAATTTTGACCGCGGAGTCAGGGCGACGTCCCGGGATGAGCCGGGTGGAATATTCCCGAATGGAAAAATGAAGACCGCCATGAGATTCAGGGTAGAATTTAATGGAAAGTGATGCTTTTGGATCATGGATTTTGGACGGCTCTATTTTTGCCCAGAAATCAAAAATTCATTGCTGCGGAGTCAGGGCGACCTCCCGGGATATGCTGAGTGGAATATTCCCGAATGGAAAAATGAAGACCGCCATGAGATTCAGGGTGGAATTTCAGGGTTAGGGATGGTTTTGGATGCCCTATTTGGGACGGCACCATTTTTGCCGGGAAATCAAAAAACACTTGACCGCGGAGTCAGGGCGACCTCCAGGGATGAGCCGGGTGGAATATTCCCAAATGGAAAAATGAACACCGCCATGAGATTCACGGTCGAATTTATGGGTTAGGGATGTTTTTGGACGACGTATTTGTGACGGCACCATTTTTGGCCAGAAATCAAAAATTCTTTGCCGCGGAGTCAGGGTGACCTCCCGGGATAAGCCGGGTGGACTATTCCCGAATGGAAAAATGAAGACCGCCATGAGGTTCCGGGTGGAATTTAAAGTTAGGGGTGATTTTCGATGCCCTATTTGTGACGGCACCATTTTTTGCCAGAAATCAAAAAACTCTTTGCCGTGGAGTCAGGGAGACCTCCTGGGATGAGCTCGGTGGAATGTTCCCGAATGGAAAAATGAAGACCGCCATGAGAATCACGGTCGAATTTATGGGTTAGGGATGGTTTTGGATGCCCTATTTGGGACAGCACCATTTTTGCCCAGAAATCAAAAAACACTTGACCGCGGAGTCAGGGCGACTTCCCGGGATGAGCTGGGTGGAATATTCCTGAATGGAAAAATGAAGACCGCCATGAGAATCACGGTCGAATTTTTGGGTTAGGGATGCTTTTGGATGCCCTATTTGGGACGGAACCATTTTTGCCCAGAAATCAAAAAACACTGGACCGCGGAGTCAGGGCGACCTCCTGGGATGAGCCGGGTGGAATATTTTCAAATGCAAAAATGAAGACCGCCATGAGATTCAGGGTGGCATTTAATGGTTAGGGGTGCTTTTGGATGCCCGTTTTGGGACGGCAACATTTTTGGCCAGAAATAAAAAAATTTTGACCGCGGAGTCAGGGCGACCTCCCGGGATGAGCCGGGTGGAATATTCCCGAATGGAAAAATGAAGACCGCCATGAGATTCAGGGTAGAATTTAATGGAAAGTGATGCTTTTGGATCATGGATTTTGGACGGCTCTATTTTTGCCCAGAAATCAAAAATTCATTGCTGCGGAGTCAGGGCGACCTCCCGGGATATGCTGGGTGGAATATTCCCGAATGGAAAAATGAAGACCGCCATGAGATTCAGGGTGGAATTTCAGGGTTAGGGATGGTTTTGGATGCCCTATTTGGGACGGCACCATTTTTGCCGGGAAATCAAAAAACACTTGACCGCGAAGTCAGGGCGACCTCCAGGGATGAGCCGGGTGGAATATTCCCAAATGGAAAAATGAACACCGCCATGAGATTCACGGTCGAATTTATGGGTTAGGGATGTTTTTGGACGACGTATTTGTGACGGCACTATTTTTGGCCAGAAATCAAAAATTCTTTGCCGCGGAGTCAGGGCGACCTCCCGGGATAAGCCGGGTGGACTATTCCCGAATTGAAAAATGAAGACCGCCATGAGATTCCGGTTGGAATTTAACATTAGGGGGGCTTTTCGATGCCCTTTTTTTGGTTGGACCATTTTTGCCCAGAAATCAAAAATTCTTGACCGCGGAGTCAGGGCGACTTCCCGGGATGAGCTGGGTGGAATATTCCTGAATGGAAAAATGAAGACCGCCATGAGAATCACGGTCGAATTTTTGGGTTAGGGATGCTTTTGGATGCCCTATTTGGGACGGAACCATTTTTGCCCAGAAATCAAAAAACACTGGATCGCGGAGTCAGGGCGACCTCCTGGGGTGAGCCGGGTGGAATATTTTCAAATGCAAAAATGAAGACCGCCATGAGATTCAGGGTGGCATTTAATGGTTAGGGGTGCTTTTGGATGCCCGTTTTGGGACGGCAACATTTTTGGCCAGAAATAAAAAAATTTTGACCGCGGAGTCAGGGCGACCTCCCGGGATGAGCCGGGTGGAATATTCCCGAATGGAAAAATGAAGACCGCCATGAGATTCAGGGTAGAATTTAATGGAAAGTGATGCTTTTGGATCATGGATTTTGGACGGCTCTATTTTTGCCCAGAAATCAAAATTTCATTGCTGCGGAGTAAGGGGGACCTCCCGGGATATGCTGGGTGGAATATTCCCGAATGGAAAAATGAAGACCGCCATGAGATTCAGGGTGGAATTTCAGGGTTAGGGATGGTTTTGGATGCCCTATTTGGGACGGCACCATTTTTGCCGGGAAATCAAAAAACACTTGACCGGGGAGTCAGGGCGACCTCCAGGGATGAGCCGGGTGGAATATTCCCAAATGGAAAAATGAACACCGCCATGAGATTCACGGTCGAATTTATGGGTTAGGGATATTTTTGGACGACGTATTTGTGACGGCACCATTTTTGGCCAGAAATCAAAAATTCTTTGCCGCGGAGTCAGGGCGACCTCCCGGGATAAGCCGGGTGGACTATTCCCAAATGGAAAAATGAAGACCGCCATGACGTTCCGGGTGGAATTTAAAGTTAGGGGTGATTTTCGATGCCCTATTTGTGACGGCACCATTTTTTGCCAGAAATCAAAAAACTCTTTGCCGTGGAGTCAGGGAGACCTCCTGGGATGAGCTCGGTGGAATGTTCCCGAATGGAAAAATGAAGACCGCCATGAGAATCACGGTCGAATTTATGGGTTAGGGATGGTTTTGGATGCCCTATTTGGGACAGCACCATTTTTGCCCAGAAATCAAAAATCACTTGACCGCGGAGTCAGGGCGACTTCCCGGGATGAGCTGGGTGGAATATTTTCGAATGCAAAAATGAAGACCGCCATGAGAATCACGGTCGAATTTATGGGTTAGGGATCGTTTTGGATGCCCTATTTGGGACAGCACCATTTTTGCCCAGAAATCAAAAAACACTTGACCGCGGAGTCAGGGCGACTTCCCGGGATGAGCTGGGTGGAATATTCCTGAATGGAAAAATGAAGACCGCCATGAGAATCACGGTCGAATTTTTGGGTTAGGGATGCTTTTGGATGCCCTATTTGGGACGGAACCATTTTTGCCCAGAAATCAAAAAACACTGGACCGCGGAGTCAGGGCGACCTCCTGGGATGAGCCGGGTGGAATATTTTCAAATGCAAAAATGAAGACCGCCATGAGATTCAGGGTGGCATTTAATGGTTAGGGGTGCTTTTGGATGCCCGTTTTGGGACGGCAACATTTTTGGCCAGAAATAAAAAAATTTTGACCGCGGAGTCAGGGCGACCTCCCGGGATGAGCCGGGTGGAATATTCCCGAATGGAAAAATGAAGACCGCCATGAGATTCAGGGTAGAATTTAATGGAAAGTGATGCTTTTGGATCATGGATTTTGGACGGCTCTATTTTTGCCCAGAAATCAAAAATTCATTGCTGCGGAGTCAGGGCGACCTCCCGGGATATGCTGGGTGGAATATTCCCGAATGGAAAAATGAAGACCGCCATGAGATTCAGGGTGGAATATCAGGGTTAGGGATGGTTTTGGATGCCCTATTTGGGACGGCACCATTTTTGCCGGGAAATCAAAAAACACTTGACCGGGGAGTCAGGGCGACCTCCAGGGATGAGCCGGGTGGAATATTCCCAAATGGAAAAATGAACACCGCCATGAGATTCACGGTCGAATTTATGGGTTAGGGATGTTTTTGGACGACGTATTTGGGACGGAACCATTTTTGCCCAGAAATCAAAAATTCTTTGCCGCGGAGTCAGGGCGACCTCCCGGGATAAGCCGGGTGGACTATTCCCAAATGGAAAAATGAAGACCGCCATGAGATTCCGGTTGGAATTTAACATTAGGGGGGCTTTTGGATGCCCTGTTTTTGGTTGGAGCATTTTTGCCCAGAAATCAAAAATTCTTGACCGCGGAGTCAGGGCAACCTCCCGGGATGAGCCGGGTGGAATATTCCCGAATCGTAAAATAAAGACCGCCATGAGATTCAGGGTAGAATTTAATGGAAAGGGATGCTTTTGGATTATCGATTTTGGACGGCACTATTTTTGCCCAGAAATCAAAAATTCATTGCTGCGGAGTCAGGGCGACCTCAAGGGATAAACTGGGTGGAATATTCCCGAATGGAAAAATGAAGACCGCCATGAGGTTCCGGGTGGAATTTAACATTAGGGGTGCTTTTCGATGCCCTATTTGTGATGGCACCATTGTTAGCCAGAAATCAAAAAACTCTTTGCCGTGGAGTCAGGGCGACCTCCTGGGATGAGCTTGGTGGAATGTTCCCGAATGGAAAAATGAAGACCGCCATGAGAATCACGGTCGAATTTATGGGTTAGGGATGGTTTTGGATGCCCTATTTGGGCCGGAACCATTTTTGCCCAGAAATCAAAAAACACTGGACCGCGGAGTCAGGGCGACCTCCTGGGATGAGCCGGGTGGAATATTTTCAAATGCAAAAATGAAGACCGCCATGAGATTCAGGGTGGCATTTAATGGTTAGGGGTGCTTTTGGATGCCCGTTTTGGGACGGCAACATTTTTGGCCAGAAATAAAAAAATTTTGACCGCGGAGTCAGGGCGACGTCCCGGGATGAGCCGGGTGGAATATTCCCGAATGGAAAAATGAAGACCGCCATGAGATTCAGGGTAGAATTTAATGGAAAGTGATGCTTTTGGATCATGGATTTTGGACGGCTCTATTTTTGCCCAGAAATCAAAAATTCATTGCTGCGGAGTCAGGGCGACCTCCCGGGATATGCTGAGTGGAATATTCCCGAATGGAAAAATGAAGACCGCCATGAGATTCAGGGTGGAATTTCAGGGTTAGGGATGGTTTTGGATGCCCTATTTGGGACGGCACCATTTTTGCCGGGAAATCAAAAAACACTTGACCGCGGAGTCAGGGCGACCTCCAGGGATGAGCCGGGTGGAATATTCCCAAATGGAAAAATGAACACCGCCATGAGATTCACGGTCGAATTTATGGGTTAGGGATGTTTTTGGACGACGTATTTGTGACGGCACCATTTTTGGCCAGAAATCAAAAATTCTTTGCCGCGGAGTCAGGGTGACCTCCCGGGATAAGCCGGGTGGACTATTCCCGAATGGAAAAATGAAGACCGCCATGAGGTTCCGGGTGGAATTTAAAGTTAGGGGTGATTTTCGATGCCCTATTTGTGACGGCACCATTTTTTGCCAGAAATCAAAAAACTCTTTGCCGTGGAGTCAGGGAGACCTCCTGGGATGAGCTCGGTGGAATGTTCCCGAATGGAAAAATGAAGACCGCCATGAGAATCACGGTCGAATTTATGGGTTAGGGATGGTTTTGGATGCCCTATTTGGGACAGCACCATTTTTGCCCAGAAATCAAAAAACACTTGACCGCGGAGTCAGGGCGACTTCCCGGGATGAGCTGGGTGGAATATTCCTGAATGGAAAAATGAAGACCGCCATGAGAATCACGGTCGAATTTTTGGGTTAGGGATGCTTTTGGATGCCCTATTTGGGACGGAACCATTTTTGCCCAGAAATCAAAAAACACTGGACCGCGGAGTCAGGGCGACCTCCTGGGATGAGCCGGGTGGAATATTTTCAAATGCAAAAATGAAGACCGCCATGAGATTCAGGGTGGCATTTAATGGTTAGGGGTGCTTTTGGATGCCCGTTTTGGGACGGCAACATTTTTGGCCAGAAATAAAAAAATTTTGACCGCGGAGTCAGGGCGACCTCCCGGGATGAGCCGGGTGGAATATTCCCGAATGGAAAAATGAAGACCGCCATGAGATTCAGGGTAGAATTTAATGGAAAGTGATGCTTTTGGATCATGGATTTTGGACGGCTCTATTTTTGCCCAGAAATCAAAAATTCATTGCTGCGGAGTCAGGGCGACCTCCCGGGATATGCTGGGTGGAATATTCCCGAATGGAAAAATGAAGACCGCCATGAGATTCAGGGTGGAATTTCAGGGTTAGGGATGGTTTTGGATGCCCTATTTGGGACGGCACCATTTTTGCCGGGAAATCAAAAAACACTTGACCGCGAAGTCAGGGCGACCTCCAGGGATGAGCCGGGTGGAATATTCCCAAATGGAAAAATGAACACCGCCATGAGATTCACGGTCGAATTTATGGGTTAGGGATGTTTTTGGACGACGTATTTGTGACGGCACTATTTTTGGCCAGAAATCAAAAATTCTTTGCCGCGGAGTCAGGGCGACCTCCCGGGATAAGCCGGGTGGACTATTCCCGAATTGAAAAATGAAGACCGCCATGAGATTCCGGTTGGAATTTAACATTAGGGGGGCTTTTCGATGCCCTTTTTTTGGTTGGACCATTTTTGCCCAGAAATCAAAAATTCTTGACCGCGGAGTCAGGGCGACTTCCCGGGATGAGCTGGGTGGAATATTCCTGAATGGAAAAATGAAGACCGCCATGAGAATCACGGTCGAATTTTTGGGTTAGGGATGCTTTTGGATGCCCTATTTGGGACGGAACCATTTTTGCCCAGAAATCAAAAAACACTGGATCGCGGAGTCAGGGCGACCTCCTGGGGTGAGCCGGGTGGAATATTTTCAAATGCAAAAATGAAGACCGCCATGAGATTCAGGGTGGCATTTAATGGTTAGGGGTGCTTTTGGATGCCCGTTTTGGGACGGCAACATTTTTGGCCAGAAATAAAAAAATTTTGACCGCGGAGTCAGGGCGACCTCCCGGGATGAGCCGGGTGGAATATTCCCGAATGGAAAAATGAAGACCGCCATGAGATTCAGGGTAGAATTTAATGGAAAGTGATGCTTTTGGATCATGGATTTTGGACGGCTCTATTTTTGCCCAGAAATCAAAATTTCATTGCTGCGGAGTAAGGGGGACCTCCCGGGATATGCTGGGTGGAATATTCCCGAATGGAAAAATGAAGACCGCCATGAGATTCAGGGTGGAATTTCAGGGTTAGGGATGGTTTTGGATGCCCTATTTGGGACGGCACCATTTTTGCCGGGAAATCAAAAAACACTTGACCGGGGAGTCAGGGCGACCTCCAGGGATGAGCCGGGTGGAATATTCCCAAATGGAAAAATGAACACCGCCATGAGATTCACGGTCGAATTTATGGGTTAGGGATATTTTTGGACGACGTATTTGTGACGGCACCATTTTTGGCCAGAAATCAAAAATTCTTTGCCGCGGAGTCAGGGCGACCTCCCGGGATAAGCCGGGTGGACTATTCCCAAATGGAAAAATGAAGACCGCCATGACGTTCCGGGTGGAATTTAAAGTTAGGGGTGATTTTCGATGCCCTATTTGTGACGGCACCATTTTTTGCCAGAAATCAAAAAACTCTTTGCCGTGGAGTCAGGGAGACCTCCTGGGATGAGCTCGGTGGAATGTTCCCGAATGGAAAAATGAAGACCGCCATGAGAATCACGGTCGAATTTATGGGTTAGGGATGGTTTTGGATGCCCTATTTGGGACAGCACCATTTTTGCCCAGAAATCAAAAATCACTTGACCGCGGAGTCAGGGCGACTTCCCGGGATGAGCTGGGTGGAATATTTTCGAATGCAAAAATGAAGACCGCCATGAGAATCACGGTCGAATTTATGGGTTAGGGATCGTTTTGGATGCCCTATTTGGGACAGCACCATTTTTGCCCAGAAATCAAAAAACACTTGACCGCGGAGTCAGGGCGACTTCCCGGGATGAGCTGGGTGGAATATTCCTGAATGGAAAAATGAAGACCGCCATGAGAATCACGGTCGAATTTTTGGGTTAGGGATGCTTTTGGATGCCCTATTTGGGACGGAACCATTTTTGCCCAGAAATCAAAAAACACTGGACCGCGGAGTCAGGGCGACCTCCTGGGATGAGCCGGGTGGAATATTTTCAAATGCAAAAATGAAGACCGCCATGAGATTCAGGGTGGCATTTAATGGTTAGGGGTGCTTTTGGATGCCCGTTTTGGGACGGCAACATTTTTGGCCAGAAAAAAAAAATTTTGACCGCGGAGTCAGGGCGACCTCCCGGGATGAGCCGGGTGGAATATTCCCGAATGGAAAAATGAAGACCGCCATGAGATTCAGGGTAGAATTTAATGGAAAGTGATGCTTTTGGATCATGGATTTTGGACGGCTCTATTTTTGCCCAGAAATCAAAAATTTCTTGACCGCGGAGTCAGGGCGACCTCCTGGGATGAGCCGGGTGGAATATTTTCGAATGGAAAAATGAAGACTGCCATGAGATTCATGAGTGAGTTTAGGGGTTAGGGATGCTTTTGGACGACGTATTTGGGACGGCAACATTTTTGGCCAGAAATAAAAAATTCTTGACTGCGGAGTCAGGGCCACCTCCTGGGATGAGCCGGGTGGAATATTTTCAAATGCAAAAATGAAGACCGCCATGAGATTCAGGGTGGAATTTAATGGTTAGGGGTGCTTTTGGATGCCCATTTTGGGACGGCAACATTTTTGGCCAGAAATAAAAAAATTTTGACCGCGGAGTCAGGGCGACCTCCTAGGATGAGGTGGGTGGAATATTCCCGAATGGAAAAATAAAGACGGCCATGAGATTCTGTTTGGAATTTAAGGGTTAGGGGGGCTTTTGGATGCCCTTTTTTTGGTTGTACCATTTTTGCCCAGAAATCAAAAATTCTTGACCGCGGAGTCAGGGCGACCTCCCGGGATGAGCCGGGTGGAATATTCCCGAATGGAAAAATGAAGACCGCCATGAGATTCAGGGTAGAATTTAATGGAAAGGGATGCTTTTGGATTATCGATTTTGGACGGCACTATTTTTGCCCAGAAATCAAAAATTCATTGCTGCGGAGTCAGGGCGACCTCCAGGGATAAGCTGGGTGGAATATTCCCGAATGGAAAAATGAAGACCGCCATGAGGTTCCGGGTGGAATTTAACATTAGGGGTGCTTTTCGATGCCCTATTTGTGATGGCACCATTGTTAGCCAGAAATCAAAAATTCTTGACCGCAGAGTCAGGGCGACCTCCTGGGATGAGCCGGGTGGAATATTTTCGAATGCAAAAATGAAGACCGCCATGAGATTCAGGGTGGAATTTAATGGTTAGGGGTGCTTCTGGATTCCCATTTTGGGACGGCACCATTTTTCCCGAAAATAAAAAATTCTTGACCGCGGAGTCAGGGCGATCTCCCGGGATGAGCCGGGTGGAATATTCCCGAATGGAAAATGAAGACCGCCATGAGATTCAGGGTGGAATTTAATGGTTAGGGGTGCTTCTGGATGCCCATTTTGGGACGGCACTATTTTTGCCCAGAAATCAAAAATTCATTGCCGCAGAGTCAGGGCGACCTCCCGGGATGAGCCGGGTGGAATATTCACGAATGGAAAAATGAAGACCGCCATGAGATTCAGGGTGGAATTTAATGGAAAGGGATGCTTTTGGATTATCGATTTTGGACGGCACTATTTTTGCCCAGAAATCAAAAATTCATTGCTGCGGAGTCAGGGCGACCTCCTAGGATGAGGTGGGTGGAATATTCCCGAATGGAAAATGAAGACCGCCATGAGGTTCCGGGTGGAATTTAACATTAGGGGTGCTTTTCGATGCCCTATTTGTGATGGCACCATTGTTAGCCAGAAATCAAAAATTCTTGACCGCAGAGTCAGGGCGACCTCCCGGGATGAGCCGGGTGGAATATTCCCGAATGGAAAAATGAAGACCGCCATGAGGTTCCGGGTGGAATTTAACATTAGGGGTGCTTTTCGATGCCCTATTTGTGATGGCACCATTGTTAGCCAGAAATCAAAAATTCTTGACCGCAGAGTCAGGGCGACCTCCCGGGATGAGCCGGGTGGAATATTCCCGAATGGAAAATGAAGACCGCCATGATATTCATGGTCAAATTTATGGATTAGGGTTGCTTTTGGATGCCGTATTTGGGATGGAACCATTTTTGTCCAGAAATCAAAAAATTCTTGGCCGCGGAGTCAGGGCGATCTCCCAGGATGAGGTGGGTTGAATATTCCTGAAACGAAAAATGAAGACCGCCATGAGATTCACAATCGAATTTATGGGTTAGGGATGCTTTTGGACGACGTATTTGGGACGGCACCATTTTTGCCCAGAAATCAAAAATTTCTTGACCGCGGAATCAGGGCGACCTCCTGGGATGAGCCGGGTGGAATATTTTCGAATGCAAAAATCAAGACAGCCATGAGATTCAGGGTGGAATTTAATGGTTAGGGGTGCTTCTGGATGCCCATTATGGGACGGCACCATTTTTGCCCAGAAATAAACAATTCTTGACTGCGGAGACAGGGCGACCTCCCGGGATAAGCTGGGTGGAATATTCCCGAATGGAAAAATGAAGACGGCCATGAGATTCAGGGTAGAATTTAATGGAAAGGGATGCTTTTGGATCATCAATTTTGGACGGCACTATTTTTGCCCAGAAATCAAAAATTCATTGCCGCAGAGTCAGGGCGACCTCCCGGGATAAGCCGGGTGGAATATTCCCGAATGGAAAAATGGAGACCGCCATGAGGTTCCGGGTGGAATTTAAAGTTAGGGGTGCTTTTCGATGCCCTATTTGTGACGGCACCATTTTTTGCCAGAAATCAAAAAAATCTTTGCCGTGGAGTCAGGGCGACCTCCTGGGATGAGCTTGGTGGAATGTTCCCGAATGGAAAAATGAAGACCGCCATGAGAATCATGGTTGAATTTTTGGGTAAGGGATGCTTTTGGATGCCCTATTTGGGACGGAACCATTTTTGCCCAGAAATCAAAAAACACTTGACCGCGGAGTCAGGTCGACCTCCTGGGATGAGCCGGGTGGAATATATTCGAATGCAAAAATGAAGACCGCCATGAGAATCACGGTCGAATTTATGGGTTAGGGATGGTTTTGGATGCCCTATTTGGGACAGCACCATTTTTGCCCAGAAATCAAAAAACACTTGACCGCGGAGTCAGGGCGACTTCCCGGGATGAGCTGGGTGGAATATTCCTGAATGGAAAAATGAAGACCGCCATGAGAATCACGGTCGAATTTTTGGGTTAGGGATGCTTTTGGATGCCCTATTTGGGACGGAACCATTTTTGCCCAGAAATCAAAAAACACTGGACCGCGGAGTCAGGGCGACCTCCTGGGATGAGCCGGGTGGAATATTTTCAAATGGAAAAATGAAGACTGCCATGAGATTCACGAGTGAGTTTAGGGGTTAGGGATGCTTTTGGACGAGGTATTTGGGACGGCAACATTTTTGGCCAGAAATAAAAAATTCTTGACTGCGGAGTCAGGGCCACCTCCTGGGATGAGCCGGGTGGAATATTTTCAAATGCAAAAATGAAGACCGCCATGAGATTCATGGTGGAATTTAATGGTTAGGGGTGCTTTTGGATGCCCGTTTTGGGACGGCAACATTTTTGGCCAGAAATAAAAAAATTTTGACCGCGGAGTCAGGGCGACCTCCTAGGATGAGGTGGGTGGAATATTCCCGAATGGAAAAATGAAGACGGCCATGAGATTCTGTTTGGAATTTAAGGGTTAGGGGGGCTTTTGGATGCACTTTTTTTGGTTGGACCATTTTTGCCCAGAAATCAAAAATTCTTGACCGCGGAGTCAGGGCGACCTCCCGGGATGAGCCGGGTGGAATATTCCCGAATGGAAAAATGAAGACCGCCATGAGATTCAGGGTAGAATTTAATGGAAAGGGATGCTTTTGGATTATCGATTTTGGACGGCACTATTTTTCCCCTGAAATCAAAAATTCATTGCTGCGGAGTCAGGGCGACCTCCAGGGATAAGCTGGGTGGAATATTCCCGAATGCAAAAATGAAGACCGCCATGAGATTCAGGGTGGAATTTAATGGTTAGGGGTGCTTCTGGATTCCCATTTTGGGACGGCACCATTTTTCCCGGAAATAAAAAATTCTTGACCGCGGAGTCAGGGCGACCTCCCGGGATGAGCCGGGTGGAATATTCCCGAATGGAAAATGAAGACCGCCATGAGATTCAAGGTGGAATTTAATGGTTAGGGGTGCTTCTGGATGCCCATTTTGGGACGGCACCATTTTTGCCCGGAAATAAAAAATTCTTGACCGCGGAGTCAGGGCGTCCTCCCGGGATGAGCCGGGTGGAATATTCCCGAATGGAAAATGAAGACCGCCATGAGATTCAGGGTGGAATTTAATGATTAGGGGTGCTTCTGGATGCCCATTTTGGAACGGCACTATTTTTGCCCAGAAATCAAAAATTCATTGCCGCAGAGTCAGGGCGACCTCCCGGGATGAGCCGGGTGGAATATTCACGAATGGAAAAATGAAGACCGCCATGAGATTCAGGGTGGAATTTAATGGAAAGGGATGCTTTTGGATTATCGATTTTGGACGGCACTTTTTTTGCCCAGAAATCAAAAATTCATTGCTGCGGAGTCAGGGCGACCTCCTAGGATGAGGTGGGTGGAATATTCCCGAATGGAAAAATGAAGACGGCCATGAGATTCTGTTTGGAATTTAAGGGTTAGGGGGGCTTTTGGATGCCCTTTTTTTGGTTGGACCATTTTTGTCCAGAAATCAAAAATTCTTGACCGCGGAGTCAGGGCGACCTCCCGGAACGAGCCGGGTGGAATATTCCTGAATGGAAGAATGAAGACCGCCATGAGATTCAGTGTAGTATTTAATGGAAAGGGATGCTTTTGGATCATCGATTTTGGACGGCACCATTTTTGGCCAGAAATCAAAAATTATTCGCCGCGGAGTCAGGGCGACCTTCCGGGATGAGGTGGGTGGAATATTCCCGAATGGAAAAATGAAGACCGCCATGAGATTCATGGTCAAATTTATGGGTTAGGGATGCTTTTGGATGCCGTATTTGGGATGGCACCATTTTTGCCCAGAAATCAAAAAATTCTTGGCCGCGGAGTCAGGGCGACCTCCTAGGATGAGATGGGTGGAATATTGTCAAATGCAAAAATGAAGACCGCCATGAGATTCAGGGTGGAATTTAATGGTGAGGGGTGGTTTCTGATGCCCTTTTTGGGAGGGCACCATTTTTGCCAAGAAATAAAAAATTGTTTGCCACGGAGTCAGAGCGACCTCCCAGGATGAGCCGGGTGGAATATTCCCGAATGGAAAAATGAAGACCGCCATGAGATTCAGGATGGATTTTAATGGTTAGGGAAGCTTTTGGATGCCGTATTTGTGATGGTACCATTTTTGCCCAGAAATCAAAAATTCTTTGCCATGGAGTCAGGGCAACCTCCCGGGATACGCCAAGTGGAATATTCCCGAATGGAAAAATGAAGACCGCCATGAGATTCAGGGTGGAATTTCAGGGTTCGTGGTGCTTTTTGATGCCCTATTTCTGACGGCACCATTTTTGCCCAGAAATAAAACATTCTTGACCGTGGAGTCATGGCGACCTCCCGGGATAAGCCGGGTGGAATGTTCCCGAATGGAAAAATGAAGACCGCCATGAGATTCAGGGTAGAATTCTAGGGAAGGGATGCTTTTGGATCCTTGATTTTGAACAACACCATTTTTGCCCAGAAATCAAAAAATCCTTTGCCGCAGAGTCAGGGCAACCTACCGGGATCAGCCGGGTGGAATATTCCCGAATCGAAAAATGAAGAGCGCCCTGAGATTCATGGTCAAATTTATGGGTTAGGGATGCTTTTGGATGCCGTATTTGGGATGGCACCATTTTTGCCCAGAAATCAAAAAATTCTTGGCCGCGGAGTCAGGGCGACCTCCTAGGATGAGATGGGTGGAATATTCCCGAATGGAAAAATGAAGACGGCCATGAGATTCTGTTTGGAATTTAAGGGTTAGGGGGGCTTTTGGATGCCCTTTTTTTTGTTGGACCATTTTTGCCCAGAAATCAAAAATTCTTGACCGCGGAGTCAGGGCGACCTCCCGGGATGAGCCGGGTGGAATATTCCCGAATGGAAAAATGAAGACCGCCATGAGATTCAGGGTAGAATTTAATGGAAAGGGATGCTTTTGGATTATCGATTTTGGACGGCACTATTTTTGCCCAGAAATCAAAAATTCATTGCTGCGGAGTCAGGGCGACCTCCAGGGATAAGCTGGGTGGAATATTCCCGAATGGAAAAATGAAGACCGCCATGAGGTTCCGGGTGGAATTTAACATTAGGGGTGCTTTTCGATGCCCTATTTGTGATGGCACCATTGTTAGCCAGAAATCAAAAATTATTGACCGCAGGGTCAGGGCGACCTCCTCGGATGAGCCGGGTGGAATATTTTCGAATGCAAAAATGAAGACCGCCATGAGATTCAGGGTGGAATTTAATGGTTAGGGGTGCTTCTGGATTCCCATTTTGGGACGGCAACATTTTTCCCGGAAATAAAAAATTCTTGACCGCGGAGTCAGGGCGACCTCCCGGGATGAGCCGGGTGGAATATTTTCGAATGCAAAAATGAAGACCGCCATGAGATTCAGGTTGGAATTTTAGGGTTAGGGGTGCTTTTTGATGCCCTATTTCTGACGGCACCATTTTTGCCCAGAAATAAAACATTCTTGACCGTGGAGTCATGGCGACCTCCCGGGATAAGCCGGGTGGAATGTTCCCGAATGGAAAAATGAAGACCGCCATGAGATTCAGGGTAGAATTCTAGGGAAGGGATGCTTTTGGATCCTTGATTTTGAACAACACCATTTTTGCCCAGAAATCAAAAAATCCTTTGCCGCAGAGTCAGGGCAACCTCCCGGGATCAGCCGGGTGGAATATTCCCGAATCGAAAAATGAAGAGCGCCCTGAGAATCAGGGTGGAATTTCAGGGTTAGGGTTGCTTTTCGATGCTCTATTTGTGACGCCACGATTTTGGGCCAGAAATCAAAATATTCTTGACCGCCGAGTCAGGGCGACCGCCTGGGATGAGCTTGGTGGAATATTCCCGAATTTAAAAATGAAGACCACCATGAGAATCACGGTCGAATTTATGGGTTAGGGATGCTTTTGGATGCCATATTTGGGTCGTCACCATTTTTGCCCAGAAATCAAAAAATTCTTGACCGCGGAGTCAGGGCGACCTCCCAGGATGAGCTGGGTGGAATATTCCCAAATGGAAAAATGAAGACCGTCATGAGATTCCGGTTGGAATTTAAGGGTTAGGGGGGCTTTTGGATGCCCTTTTTGGGATGGCAGCATTTTTGCCGAGAAATGAAAAAACACTTGACCGCGGAGTCAGGGCGACTTCCCAGGATGAGCCAGGTGGAATGTTCCCGAATGGAAAAATAAAGACTGCCATGAGATTCACGGGTGAATTTAGGGTATAGGGATGCTTTTGGATGCCCTATTTGGGACAGCACCATTTTTGCCCAGAAATCAAAAATTCTTTGCCGCGGAGTCAGGGCGACCTCCCGGGATAAGCCAGGTGGAATATTCCTGAATGGAAAAATGAAGACCGCCATGAGATTCAGGGTGGAATTTCAGGGTTAGGGGTGCTTTTTGATGCCCTATTTCGATGGCACCATTTTTGCCCAGAAATCAAAAAATTCTCGACCGCCGAGTCAGGGAGACATCCCAGCATGAGCCGGGTGGAATGTTCCCGAATGGAAAAATGAAGACCTCCATGAGATTCCGGTTGGAATTTAAGGGTTAGGGGGGCTTTTGGATGCCCTTTTTGGGATGGCACCATTTTTGCCCAGAAATGAAAAATCACTTGACCGCGGAGTCAGGGCGACCTCCCCGGGTGAGCCGGGTGGAATATTGTCAAAAGGAAAAATGAAGACCGCCATGAGATTCAGGGTGGAATTTCAGGGTTAGGGGTGCTTTTGGATGCCCTATTTGGGACGGCACCATTTTTCCCCAGAAATCAAAAATTCTTTGCCGCGAAGTCAGGGCGACCTCCCGGGATGAGCTGGGAGGAATATTGTCAAAGGCAAAAATGAAGACCGCCATGAGATTCAGGGTGGAATTTCATGGTTAGGGGGGGTTTCTGATGCCCTTTTTGGGACGGCACCAATTTTGCCCAGAAATAAAAAATTGTTTGCCACGGAGTCAGGGCGACCTCCCGGGATAAGCCGGGTGGAATATTCCCGAATGGAAAAATGAAGACCGCCATGAGATTGAGGGTGGAATTTCAGGGTTAGGGGTGCTTTTGGATGCCCGATTTCTGACGGCACCATTTTTGGCCAGAAATCAAAATATTCTTGACCGCGAAGTCAGAGCGACCTCCCAGGATGAGCTTGGAGGAATATTGTCAAATGCAAAAATGAAGACCGCCATGAGATTAAGGGTGGAATTTAATGGTTAGGGGTTGTTTTCTGATGCCCTTTTTGGGAGGGCAACATTTTTGCCAAGAAATAAAAAATTGTTTGCCACGGAGTCAGGGCGACCTCCCGCGATGAGCCGGGTGGAATATTCCCGAATGGAAAAATGAAGACCGCCATGAGATTCAGGGTGGAATTTAATGGTTAGGGAAGCTTTTGGATGCCCTATTTGGGACGGCACCATTTTTGCCCAGAAATCAAAAAAATTTTGACCGCGGATTCAGGGCGACCTCCCGGGATAAGCCGGGTGGATTATTCCCGAATGGAATAATGAAGACCACCATGAGATTCAGGGTAGAATTTAATGGGTAGGGATGCTTTTGGATCCTCGATTTTGGACGGCATCATTTTTGCCCAGAAATCAAAAATTCTTTGCGGCGGAGTCAGGGCGACATCCCGGGATGAGCCAGGAGGAATATTGCCAAAAGGAAAAATGAAGACTGCCATGAGGTTGAGGGTGGAATTTCAGGGTTAGGGGTGTTTTGGGATCCTCGATTTTGGACGGCACCATTTTTGGCCACAAATCAAAAAATTCTTTGCCGTGGAGTCGGGGCGACCTCCCGGGATCAGCCGGGTGGAATATTCCTGAATGGAAAAATGAAGACCACCATGAGAATCACGGTCAAATTTATGGGACAGGGATGCTTTTGGATGCCATATTTGGGACGGCACCATTTTTGCACAGAAATCAAAACATTCTTGACCGCGTGTTCAGCGCGACCTCCCAGGATGAGCTGGGTGGAATATTCCCAAATGGAAAAATGAAGACCGCCATGAGATTCCGGTGGGAATGTAAGGGTTAGGGGTGCTTTTTGATGCCCTATTTCTGACGGCAACATTTTTGGCCAGAAATCAAAATATTCTTCACCGCGAAGTCAGGGCGACCTCGCGGGATGAGCAGGGAGGAATATTGTCAAAGGCAAAAATGAAGACCGCCATGAGATTCAGGGTGGAATTTAATGGTAAGGGGTGGTTTCTGATGCCCTTTTTGGGAGGGCACCATTTTTGCCAAGAAATAAAAAATTCTTTGCCACGGAGTCAGGGCGACCTCCCGCGATGAGCCGGGTGGAATATTCCCGAATGGAAAAATGAAGACCGCCATGAGATTGAGGGTGGAATTTCAGGGTTAGGGGTGCTTGAGGATGCCCTTTTTGCGATGGCACCATTTTTGACAAGAAATCAAAATATTGTTCTCCGCGGAGTCAGGGCGACCTCCCGCGATGAGCCGGGTGGAATATTCCCGAATGGAAAAATGAAGACCGCCATGAGATTGAGGGTGGAATTTCAGGGTTAGGGGTGCTTGAGGATGCCCTTTTTGCGATGGCACCATTTTTGACAAGAAATCAAAATATTGTTCTCCGCGGAGTCAGGGCGACCTCCCGGGATGAGCTGGGTGGAATATTCCCAAATGCAAAAATGAAGACCGCCATGAGAATCACGGTAGAATTTTTGGGTTAGGGATGATTTTGGATGCCCTGTTTGGGACGGAACCATTTTTGCCCAGAAATCAAAAAACACTTGACGGCGGAGTCAGGGCGACTTCCCGGGATGAGCTGGGTGGAATGTTCCCGAATGGAAAATTGAAGACTGCCATTAGATTCACGAGTGAATTTAGGGGTTAGGGATGCTTTTGGATGCCCGATTTGGGATGGCATCATTTTTGCCCAGAAATCAAAATATTCTTGACCGCGAAGTCAGGGCGACCTCCCGGGATGAGCTGGGAGGAATATTGTCAATTGCAAAAATGAAGACCGCCATGAGATTCAGGGTGGTATTTAATGGTTAGGGGTTGTTTTCTGATGCCCTTTTTGGGAGGGCACCATTTTTGCCAAGAAATAAAAAATTGTTTGCCACGGAGTCAGGGCGACCTCCCGGGATGAGCCGGGTGGAATATTCCCGAATGGAAAAATGAAGACCGCCATGAGATTGAGGGTGGAATTTCAGGGTTAGGGGTGCTTTTGGATGGCCTTTTTGGGATGGCACGGTTTTTGCCCAGAAATGAAAAAACACTTGACCGCGGAGTCAGGGCGACTTCCCGGGATGAGCCAGGTGGAATGTCCCCGAATAGAAAAATGAAGACCGCCATTAGATTCACGGGTGAATTTAGGGGATAGGGATGCTTTTGGATGCCCTATTTGGGACCGCACCATTTTTTTTGCCCAGAAATCAAAAATTCTTTGCCGCGGAGTCAGGGTGACCTCCCGGGATAAGCCGGGTAGAATATTCCTGAATGGAAAAATGAAGACCGCCATGAGATTCAGGGTGGAATTTCAGGGTTAGGGGTGCTTTTTGATGCCCTATTTCTGACGGCACCATTTTTGACCAGAAATCAAAATATTCTTGACCGCAAAGTCAGGGCAACCTCCCGGGATCAGCCGGGTGGAATATTCCCGAATCGAAAAATGAAGAGCGCCCTGAGAATCAGGGTGGAATTTCAGGGTTAGGGTTGCTTTTCGATGCTCTATTTGTGACGCCACGATTTTGGGCCAGAAATCAAAATATTCTTGACCGCCGAGTCAGGGCGACCGCCTGGGATGAGCTTGGTGGAATATTCCCGAATTTAAAAATGAAGACCACCATGAGAATCACGGTCGAATTTATGGGTTAGGGATGCTTTTGGATGCCATATTTGGGTCGTCACCATTTTTGCCCAGAAATCAAAAAATTCTTGACCGCGGAGTCAGGGCGACCTCCTAGGATGAGCTGGGTGGAATATTCCCAAATGGAAAAATGAAGACTGTCATGAGATTCCGGTTGGAATTTAAGGGTTAGGGGGGCTTTTGGATGCCCTTTTTGGGATGGCAGCATTTTTGCCGAGAAATGAAAAAACACTTGACCGCGGAGTCAGGGCGACTTCCCAGGATGAGCCAGGTGGAATGTTCCCGAATGGAAAAATAAAGACTGCCATGAGATTCACGGGTGAATTTAGGGTATAGGGATGCTTTTGGATGCCCTATTTGGGACAGCACCATTTTTGCCCAGAAATCAAAAATTCTTTGCCGCGGAGTCAGGGCGACCTCCCGGGATAAGCCAGGTGGAATATTACCAAATGGAAAAATGAAGACCGCCATGAGATTCAGGGTGGAATTTCAGGGTTAGGGGTGCTTTTTGATGCCCTATTTCGATGGCACCATTTTTGCCCAGAAATCAAAAAATTCTCGACCGCCGAGTCAGGGAGACATCCCAGCATGAGCCGGGTGGAATGTTCCCGAATGGAAAAATGAAGACCTCCATGAGATTCCGGTTGGAATTTAAGGGTTAGGGGGGCTTTTGGATGCCCTTTTTGGGATGGCACCATTTTTGCCCAGAAATGAAAAATTACTTGACCGCGGAGTCAGGGCGACCTCCCCGGGTGAGCCGGGTGGAATATTGTCAAAAGGAAAAATGAAGACCGCCATGAGATTCAGGGTGGAATTTCAGGGTTAGGGGTGCTTTTGGATGCCCTATTTGGGACGGCACCATTTTTCCCCAGAAATCAAAAATTCTTTGCCGCGAAGTCAGGGCGACCTCCCGGGATGAGCTGGGAGGAATATTGTCAAAGGCAAAAATGAAGACCGCCATGAGATTCAGGGTGGAATTTCATGGTTAGGGGGGGTTTCTGATGCCCTTTTTGGGACGGCACCAATTTTGCCCAGAAATAAAAAATTGTTTGCCACGGAGTCAGGGCGACCTCCCGGGATAAGCCGGGTGGAATATTCCCGAATGGAAAAATGAAGACCGCCATGAGATTGAGGGTGGAATTTCAGGGTTAGGGGTGCTTTTGGATGCCCGATTTCTGACGGCACCATTTTTGGCCAGAAATCAAAATATTCTTGACCGCGAAGTCAGAGCGACCTCCCAGGATGAGCTTGGAGGAATATTGTCAAATGCAAAAATGAAGACCGCCATGAGATTAAGGGTGGAATTTAATGGTTAGGGGTTGTTTTCTGATGCCCTTTTTGGGAGGGCAACATTTTTGCCAAGAAATAAAAAATTGTTTGCCACGGAGTCAGGGCGACCTCCCGCGATGAGCCGGGTGGAATATTCCCGAATGGAAAAATGAAGACCGCCATGAGATTCAGGGTGGAATTTAATGGTTAGGGAAGCTTTTGGATGCCCTATTTGGGACGGCACCATTTTTGCCCAGAAATCAAAAAAATTTTGACCGCGGATTCAGGGCGACCTCCCGGGATAAGCCGGGTGGATTATTCCCGAATGGAATAATGAAGACCACCATGAGATTCAGGGTAGAATTTAATGGGTAGGGATGCTTTTGGATCCTCGATTTTGGACGGCATCATTTTTGCCCAGAAATCAAAAATTCTTTGCGGCGGAGTCAGGGCGACATCCCGGGATGAGCCAGGAGGAATATTGCCAAAAGGAAAAATGAAGACTGCCATGAGGTTGAGGGTGGAATTTAAGGGTTAGGGGTGTTTTGGGATCCTCGATTTTGGACGGCACCATTTTTGGCCACAAATCAAAAAATTCTTTGCCGTGGAGTCGGGGCGACCTCCCGGGATCAGCCGGGTGGAATATTCCTGAATGGAAAAATGAAGACCACCATGAGAATCACGGTCAAATTTATGGGACAGGGATGCTTTTGGATGCCATATTTGGGACGGCACCATTTTTGCACAGAAATCAAAACATTCTTGACCGCGTGGTCAGCGCGACCTCCCAGGATGAGCTGGGTGGAATATTCCCGAATGGAAAAATGAAGACCGCCATGAGATTCCGGTGGGAATGTAAGGGTTAGGGGTGCTTTTTGATGCCCTATTTCTGACGGCAACATTTTTGGCCAGAAATCAAAATATTCTTCACCGCGAAGTCAGGGCGACCTCGCGGGATGAGCAGGGAGGAATATTGTCAAAGGCAAAAATGAAGACCGCCATGAGATTCAGGGTGGAATTTAATGGTAAGGGGTGGTTTCTGATGCCCTTTTTGGGAGGGCACCATTTTTGCCAAGAAATAAAAAATTCTTTGCCACGGAGTCAGGGCGACCTCCCGCGATGAGCCGGGTGGAATATTCCCGAATGGAAAAATGAAGACCGCCATGAGATTGAGGGTGGAATTTCAGGGTTAGGGGTGCTTGAGGATGCCCTTTTTGCGATGGCACCATTTTTGACAAGAAATCAAAATATTGTTCTCCGCGGAGTCAGGGCGACCTCCCGGGATGAGCTGGGTGGAATATTCCCAAATGCAAAAATGAAGACCGCCATGAGAATCACGGTAGAATTTTTGGGTTAGGGATGATTTTGGATGCCCTGTTTGGGACGGAACCATTTATGCCCAGAAATCAAAAAACACTTGACGGCGGAGTCAGGGCGACTTCCCGGGATGAGCTGGGTGGAATGTTCCCGAATGGAAAATTGAAGACTGCCATTAGATTCACGAGTGAATTTAGGGGTTAGGGATGCTTTTGGATGCCCGATTTGGGATGGCATCATTTTTGCCCAGAAATCAAAATATTCTTGACCGCGAAGTCAGGGCGACCTCCCGGGATGAGCTGGGAGGAATATTGTCAATTGCAAAAATGAAGACCGCCATGAGATTCAGGGTGGTATTTAATGGTTAGGGGTTGTTTTCTGATGCCCTTTTTGGGAGGGCACCATTTTTGCCAAGAAATAAAAAATTGTTTGCCACGGAGTCAGGGCGACCTCCCGGGATGAGCCGGGTGGAATATTCCCGAATGGAAAAATGAAGACCGCCATGAGATTGAGGGTGGAATTTCAGGGTTAGGGGTGCTTTTGGATGGCCTTTTTGGGATGGCACGGTTTTTGCCCAGAAATGAAAAAACACTTGACCGCGGAGTCAGGGCGACTTCCCGGGATGAGCCAGGTGGAATGTCCCCGAATGGAAAAATGAAGACCGCCATTAGATTCACGGGTGAATTTAGGGGATAGGGATGCTTTTGGATGCCCTATTTGGGACCGCACCATTTTTTTTGCCCAGAAATCAAAAATTCTTTGCCGCGGAGTCAGGGTGACCTCCCGGGATAAGCCGGGTGGAATATTCCTGAATGGAAAAATGAAGACCGCCATGAGATTCAGGGTGGAATTTCAGGGTTAGGGGTGCTTTTTGATGCCCTATTTCTGACGGCACCATTTTTGACCAGAAATCAAAATATTCTTGACCGCAAAGTCAGGGCGACCTCCCGGGATGAGCTGGGAGGAATATTGTCAAATGCAAAAATGAAGACCACCATGAGATTGAGGGTGGAATTTCAGGGTTAGGGGAGCTTTTGGATCCTCGATTTTGGACGGCACCATTTTCGCCCAGAAATCAAATATTCTTTGCCGCGGAGTCAGGGCGACCTCCCGGGATAAGCCGGGTGGAATATTTCTGAATGGAGAAATGAAGACCGCCATGAGATTGAGGGTGGAATTTCAGGCTTAGGGGTGCTTTTGGATCCACGATTTTGGACGGCATCATTTTTGCCCAGAAATCAAAAATTCTTTGCGGCGGAGTCAGGGCGACATCCCGGGATGAGCCGGGAGGAATATTGCCAAAAGGAAAAATGAAGACTGCCATGAGATTGAGGGTGGAATTTCAGGGTTAGGGGTGTTTTGGGATCCTCAATTTTGGACGGCACCATTTTTGGCCACAAATCAAAAAATTCTTTGCCGTGGAGTCAGGGCGACCTCCCGGGATCAGCCGGGTGGAATATTCTTGAATGGAAAAATGAAGACCACCATGAGAATCACGGTCAAATTTATGGGATAGGGATGCTTTTGGATGCCATATTTGGGACGGCACCATTTTTGCCCAGAAATCAAAAAATTCTTGACCGCGTGGTCAGCGTGACCTCCCAGGATGAGCTGGGTGGAATATTCCCGAATGGAAAAATGAAGACCGCCATGAGATTCCGGTGGGAATGTAAGGGTTAGGGGTGCTTTTTGATGCCCTTTTTGGGACGGCACCAATTTTGCCCAGAAATAAAAAATTGTTTGCCACGGAGTCAGGGCGACCTCCCGGGATAAGCCGGTTGGAATATCCCGAATGGAATAATGAAGACCGCCATGAGATTCAGGGTGGAATTTCAGGGTTAGGGGGGCTCTTTGAATCCCTATTTCTGACGGCACCATTTTTGGCCAGAAATAAAAATATTCTTGACCGCGAAGTCAGGGCGACCTCCCAGGATGAGCTTGGAGGAATATTGTCAAATGCAAAAATGAAGACCGCCATGAGATTCAGGGTGGTATTTAATGGTTAGGGGTTGTTTTCTGATGCCCTTTTTGGGAGGGCACCATTTTTGCCAAGAAATAAAAAATTGTTTGCCACGGAGTCAGGGCGACCTCCCGGGATGAGCCGGGTGGAATATTCCCGAATGGAAAAATGAAGACCGCCATGAGATTGAGGGTGGAATTTCAGGGTTAGGGGTGCTTTTGGATGGCCTTTTTGGGATGGCACGGTTTTTGCCCAGAAATGAAAAAACACTTGACCGCGGAGTCAGGGCGACTTCCCGGGATGAGCCAGGTGGAATGTCCCCGAATGGAAAAATGAAGACCGCCATTAGATTCACGGGTGAATTTAGGGGATAGGGATGCTTTTGGATGCCCTATTTGGGACCGCACCATTTTTTTTGCCCAGAAATCAAAAATTCTTTGCCGCGGAGTCAGGGTGACCTCCCGGGATAAGCCGGGTGGAATATTCCTGAATGGAAAAATGAAGACCGCCATGAGATTCAGGGTGGAATTTCAGGGTTAGGGGTGCTTTTTGATGCCCTATTTCTGACGGCACCATTTTTGACCAGAAATCAAAATATTCTTGACCGCGAAGTCAGGGCGACCTCCCGGGATGAGCTGGGAGGAATATTGTCAAATGCAAAAATGAAGACCACCATGAGATTGAGGGTGGAATTTCAGGGTTAGGGGAGCTTTTGGATCCTCGATTTTGGACGGCACCATTTTTGCCCAGAAATCAAATATTCTTTGCCGCGGAGTCAGGGCGACCTCCCGGGACGAGCCGGGAGGAATATTGTCAAAAGGAAAAATGAAGAACGCCATGAGATTGTGGGTGGAATTTCAGGCTTAGGGGTGCTTTTGGATCCTCGATTTTGGACGGCAACATTTTTGGCCAGAAATCAAAAAATTCTTTGCCGCGGAGTCAGGGCGACCTCCCGTGATGAGCTGGGTGGAATATTCCCGAATCGAAAAATGAAGACCGCCATGAGATTCAGGATTGAATTTAATATTTAGGGGTGCTTTTGGATCCTCGATTTTGGACGGCACCATTTTTGGCCAGAAACCAAAAATTCTTGGCCGCGGAGTCAGGGCGACATCCCAGGATGGGCCAGGTCGAATGTTCCCGAATGGAAAAATGAAGACCGCCATGAGATTGAGGGTAGAATTTAATGGGTAGGGATGCTTTTGGATCCCCGATTTTGGACAGGACCATTTTTGCCCAGTAATCAAAATATTCTTTCCCGCGGAGTCAGGGCGACCTCCGAGGATCAGCCGGGTGGAATATTCCCGAATGGAAAAATGAAGACCGCCATGAGATTGAGGGTGGAATTTCAGGGTTAGGGGTGCTTTTCGATGCCCTATTTGTGACGGCACAATTTTTGGCCAGAAATCAAAATATTCTTGACCGCGGAGTCAGGGCGACCTCCTGGGATGAGCTGGATGGAATATTCCTGAATCGAAAAATGAAGACCGCCATGAGATTCACGAGTGAATTTAGGGGTTAGGGATGCTTTTGGATGCCCTGTTTGGGACGGAACCATTTTTGCCCAGAAATCAAGAAACACTTGACCGCGGAGTCAGGGCGACTTCCCAGGATGAGCCGGGTGGAATGTTCCCGAATGGAAAATTGAAGACTGCCATGAGATTCACGAGTGAATTTAGGGGTTAGGGATGCTTTTGGATACCCGATTTGGGACGGCACCATTTTTGCCCAGAAATCACAATATTCTTGACCGCGAAGTCAGGGCGACCTCCCGGGATGAGCTGGGAGGAATATTGTCAAATGCAAAAATGAAGACCGCCATGAGATTCAGGGTGGAATTTAATGGTTAGGGGTGGTTTCTGATGCCCTTTTTGGGAGGGCACCATTTTTGCCAAGAAATAAAAAATTGTTGCCACGGAGTCAGGGCATCCTCCCAGGATGAGCCGGGAGGAATATTCCCGAATGGAAAAATGAAGACAGCCATGAGATTCAGGATGGATTTTAATGGTTAGGGAAGCTTTTGGATGCCCTATTTGGGACGGCACCATTTTTGCCCAGAAATCAAAAAAATTTTGACCGCGGATTCAGGGCGACCTCCCAGGATGATCTGGGTGGAATATTCCCGAATGGAAAAATGAAGACCGCCATGAGATTCCAGTGGGAATGTAAGGGTTAGGGGTGCTTTTTGATGCCCTATTTCTGACGGCAACATTTTTGGCCAGAAATCAAAATATTCTTCACCACGAAGTCAGGGCGACCTCGCGGGATGAGCAGGGAGGAATATTGTCAAAGGCAAAAATGAAGACTGCCATGACATTCAGGGTGGAATTTAATGGTTGAGGGGGTTTCTGATGCCCTTTTTGGGACGGCACCAATTTTGGCCAGAAATAAAGAATTGTTTGCCACGGAGTCAGGGCGACCTCCCGGGATAAGCCGGGTGGAATATTCCCGAATGTAAAAATGAAGACCGCCATGAGATTCAGGGTGGAATTTCAGGGTTAGGGGTGCTCTTTGATGCCCTATTTCTGACGGCACCATTTTTGGCCACAAATCAAAATATTCTTGACCGCGAAGTCAGAGCGACCTCCGAGGATGAGCTTGGAGGAATATTGTCAAATGCAAAAATGAAGACCGCCATGAGATTAAGGGTGGAATTTAATGGTTAGGGGTTGTTTTCTGATGCCCTTTTTGGGAGGGCAACATTTTTGCCAAGAAATAAAAAATTGTTTGCCACGGAGTCAGGGCGACCTCCCGCGATGAGCCAGGTGGAATATTCCGGAATGGAAAAATGAAGACCGCCATGAGGTTCCGGGTGGAATTTAACGTTAGGGGTGCTTCCCGATGCCCTATTTGTGACAGCACCCTTTTTGGCCAGAAATCAAAAAATGCTTGACCGCCGAGTCAGGGCGACCTCCCGAGATGAGCCGGGTGGAATATTACCAAATGGAAAAATGAAGACCGCCATGAGATTCTGGTTGGAATTTAATGGTTAGGGATGCTTTTGGATGCCCGTTTTGTGATGGCACCATTTTTGCCCAGAAATCAAAAAATTCTCGACCGCCGAGTCAGGGAGACATCCCAGCATGAGCCGGGTGGAATGTTCCCGAATGGAAAAATGAAGACCGCCATGAGATTCCGGTTGGAATTTAAGGGTTAGGGGGGCTTTTGGATGCCCTTTTTGGGATGGCACCATTTTTGCCCAGAAATGAAAAATCACTTGACCGCGGAGTCAGGGCGACCTCCCCGGGTGAGCCGGGTGGAATATTGTCAAAAGGAAAAATGAAGACCGCCATGAGATTCAGGGTGGAATTTCAGGGTTAGGGGTGCTTTTGGATGCCCTATTTGGGACGGCACCATTTTTCCCCAGAAATCAAAAATTCTTTGCCGCGAAGTCAGGGCGACCTCCCGGGATGAGCTGGGAGGAATATTGTCAAAGGCAAAAATGAAGACCGCCATGAGATTCAGGGTGGAATTTCATGGTTAGGGGGGGTTTCTGATGCCCTTTTTGGGACGGCACCAATTTTGCCCAGAAATAAAAAATTGTTTGCCACGGAGTCAGGGCGACCTCCCGGGATAAGCCGGGTGGAATATTCCCGAATGGAAAAATGAAGACCGCCATGAGATTGAGGGTGGAATTTCAGGGTTAGGGGTGCTTTTGGATGCCCTATTTCTGACGGCACCATTTTTCCCCAGAAATCAAAAATTCTTTGCCGCGAAGTCAGGGCGACCTCCCGGGATGAGATGGGAGGAATATTGTCAAATGCAAAAATGAAGACCGCCATGAGATTAAGGGTGGAATTTAATGGTTAGGGGTTGTTTTCTGATGCCCTTTTTGGGAGGGCAACATTTTTGCCAAGAAATAAAAAATTGTTTGCCACAGAGTCAGGGCGACCTCCCGCGATGAGCCGGGTGGAATATTCCCGAATGGAAAAATGAAGACCGCCATGAGATTCAGGGTGGAATTTAATGGTTAGGGAAGCTTTTGGATGCCCTATTTGGGACGGCACCATTTTTGCCCAGAAATCAAAAAAATTTTGACCGCGGATTCAGGGCGACCTCCCGGGATAAGCCGGGTGGAATATTCCCGAATGGAATAATGAAGACCACCATGAGATTCAGGGTAGAATTTAATGGGTAGGGATGCTTTTGGATCCTCGATTTTGGACGGCATCATTTTTGCCCAGAAATCAAAAATTCTTTGCGGCGGAGTCAGGGCGACATCCCGGGATGAGCCGGGAGGAATATTGCCAAAAGGAAAAATGAAGACTGCCATGAGGTTGAGGGTGGAATTTCAGGGTTAGGGGTGTTTTGGGATCCTCGATTTTGGACGGCACCATTTTTGGCCACAAATCAAAAAATTCTTTGCCGTGGAGTCGGGGCGACCTCCCAGGATGAGTTGGGTGGAATATTCCCAAATGCAAAAATGAAGACCGCCATGAGAATCACGGTAGAATTTTTGGGTTAGGGATGATTTTGGATGCCCTGTTTGGGACGGAACCATTTTTGCCCAGAAATCAAAAAACACTTGACGGCGGAGTCAGGGCGACTTCCCGGGATGAGCTGGGTGGAATGTTCCCGAATGGAAAATTGAAGACTGCCATTAGATTCACGAGTGAATTTAGGGGTTAGGGATGCTTTTGGATGCCTGATTTGGGATGGGATCATTTTTGCCCAGAAATCAAAATATTCTTGACCGCGAAGTCAGGGCGACCTCCCGGGATGAGCTGGGAGGAATATTGTCAATTGCAAAAATGAAGACCGCCAAGAGATTCAGGGTGGAATTTAATGGTTAGGGGTGGTTTCTGATGCCCTTTTTGGGAGGGCACAATTTTTGCCAAGAAATAAAAAATTGTTTTCCACGGAGTCAGGGCCACCTCCTGGAATGAGCCGGGTGGAATATTTTCAAATGCAAAAATGAAGACCGCCATGAGATTCAGGGTGGAATTTAATGGTTAGGGGTGCTTTTGGATGCCCGTTTTGGGACGGCAACATTTTTGGCCAGAAATAAAAAATTTTTGACCGCGGAGTCAGGGCGACCTCCTGGGATGAGCTGGGAGGAATATTACCGAATGGAAAAAAGAAGACCGCCATGAGATTCACGGTCGAATTTAATGGAAAGGGATGCTTTTGGATCATGGATTTTGGACGGCTCTATTTTTGCCCAGAAATCAAAAATTCATTGCTGCGGAGTCAGGGCGACCTCCCGGGATATGCTGGGTGGAATATTCCCGAATGAAAAAATGAAGACCGCCATGAGATTCAGGGTGGAATTTCAGGGTTAGGGATGGTTTTGGATGCCCTAATTGGGACGGCACCATTTTTGCCGGGAAATCAAAAAACACTTGACCGCGGAGTCAGGGCGACTTCCCGGGATGAGCTGGGTGGAATTTTCCCGAATGGAAAAATGAAGACTGCCATGAGATTCATGAGTGAATTTAGGGGTTAGGGATGCTTTTCGATGCCCGTTTTGGGACGGCAGCATTTTTGGCCAGAAATCAAAATATTCTTGACCGCGGATTCAGTTCGACCTCCTGGGATGAGCTGGGAGGAATATTACCGAATGGAAAAATGAAGACCGCCATGAGATTCACGGTCGAATTTATGGGTTAGGGATGCTTTTGGACGACGTATTTGGGACGGCACCATTTTTGCCGGGAAATCAAAAAACACTTGACCGCGGAGTCAGGGCGACTTCCCGGGATGAGCTGGGTGGAATTTTCCCGAATGGAAAAATGAAGACTGCCATGAGATTCATGAGTGAATTTAGGGGTTAGGGATGCTTTTCGATGCCCGTTTTGGGACGGCAGCATTTTTGGCCAGAAATCAAAATATTCTTGACCGCGGATTCAGGTCGACCTCCTGGGATGAGCTGGGAGGAATATTACCGAATGGAAAAAAGAAGACCGCCATGAGATTCACGGTCGAATTTATGGGTTAGGGATGCTTTTGGATGCCCTATTGTAATGATTGCCCTAGCCCCAAATACTCAGACTCACAAGAGGCTGCTAAATGAAATCTGATTTATTAGAGTACTAAAGACAAATACAGAGAAAGCTGAGAATGAGCAAAAGCGCGCCAAATACAAACTTAAATCCTTGGTGCAAACGTATCCCGCCTCCCTCGTAACAGCCCCGCCCGGCACAGGTGCTAGCAATCGTCAGAGTTGCTAGCCTGGGAAAGTAACCTTGAGCGCAGTAGATAATACAAATACATTCCAAAGCAAAGCCAAAAGATAATCGTTCCCATCCTCCCCAGAAAGATGAAACACGCATCCAATTAATGACATGCGAAACGTTACGATGCATCAAAGACATTGAAACGGCGAACATGACACCTATTTGGGACGGCAACATTTTTGGCCAGAAATCAAAAAATTCTTTGCCGCGGAGTCAGGGCAACCTCAGAGGATGAGCTGGGTGGAATATTCCTGAATGGAAAAATGAAGACCGCCATGAGATTCCGGTTGGAATTTAACATTAGGGGGGCTTTTGGATGCCCTTTTTTTGGTTGGACCATTTTTGCCCAGAAATCAAAAATTCTTGACCGCGGAGTCAGGGCGACTTCCCGGAATGAGCCTGGTGGAATGTTCCCGAATGGAAAAATGAAGACTGCCATGAGATTCACGGGTGAATATGGGGGTTAGGGATGCTTTTGGATGCCCTATTTGTGACGGCACCATTTTTACCGGGAAATCAAAAAACACTTGACCACGGAGTCAGGGCGGCCTCCCGGGATGAGCCGGGTGGAATATTCCTGAATGGAAAAATGAAGACCGCCATGAGATTCACGGTCGAATTTATGGGTTAGGGATGCTTTTGGACGACGTATTTGTGACGGCACCATTTTTGGCCAGAAATCAAAAATTCTTTGCTGCGGAGTCAGGGCGACCTCCCGGGATAAGCCGGGTGGACTATTCCCGAATGGAAAAATGAAGACCGCCATGAGAATCACGGTCGAATTTATGGGTTAGGGATGCTTTTGGATGTCATATTTGGGACGGCACCATTTTTGCCCAGAAATCAAAAAATTCTTTGCCGCGGAGTCAGGGCGACCTCAGAGGATGAGCTGGGTGGAATATTCCGGAATGGAAAAATGAAGACCGCCATGAGATTCCGGTTGGAATTTAACATTAGGGGGGCTTTTGGATGCCCTTTTTTTGGTTGGACCATTTTTGCCCGGAAATCAAAAATTCTTGACTGCGGAGACAGGGCGACCTCCCGGGATGAGCCGGGTGGAATATTCCCGAATGGAAAAATGAAGACCGCCATGAGATTCAGGGTAGAATTTAATGGAAAGGTATGCTTTTGGATTATCGATTTTGGACGGCATTATTTTTGCCCAGAAATCAAAAATTCATTGCCGCGGAGTCAGGGCGACCTCCCGGGATAAGCTGGGTAGAATATTCCCGAATGGAAAAATGAAGACTGCCATGAGGTTCCGGGTGGAATTTAACATTAGGGGTGCTTTTGGACGACGTATTTGGGACGGCACCATTTTTGGCCAGAAATCAAAAAACACTTGACCGCGGAGTCAGGGCGATCTCCTAGGATGAGGTGGGTTGAATATTCCTGAAACGAAAAATGAAGACCGCCATGAGATTCAGGGTGGAATTTAATGGTTAGGGGTGCTTCTGGATGCCCGTTATGGGACGGCAACATTTTTGCCCAGAAATAAACAATTCTTGACTGCGGAGACAGGGCGACCTCCCGGGATGAGCTGGGTGGAATATTCCCGAATGGAAAAATGAAGACGGCCATGAGATTCAGGGTAGAATTTAATGGAAAGGGATGCTTTTGGATCATCAATTTTGGACGGCACTATTTTTGCCCAGAAATCAAAAATTCATTGCCGCAGAGTAAGGGCGACCTCCCGGGATAAGCCGGGGGGAATATTCCCGAATGGAAAAATGGAGACCGCCATGAGGTTCCGGGTGGAATTTAAAGTTAGGGGTGCTTTTCGATGCCCTATTTGTGACGGCACCATTTTTGCCAGAAATCAAAAAACTCTTTGCCGTGGAGTCAGGGAGACCTCCTGGGATGAGCTCAGTGGAATGTTCCCGAATGGAAAAATGAAGACTGCCATGAGAATCACGGTCGAATTTATGGGTTAGGGATGGTTTTGGATGCCCTATTTGGGACAGAACCATTTTTGCCCAGAAATCAAAAAACACTTGAACGCGGAGTCAGGGCGACTTCCCTGGATGAGCTGGGTGGAATATTTTCGAATGCAAAAATGAAGACCGCCATGAGAATCACGGTCGAATTTATGGGTTAGGGATCGTTTTGGATGCCCTATTTGGGACAGCACCATTTTTGCCCAGAAATCAAAAAACACTTGACCGTGGAGTCAGGGCGACTTCCCGGGATGAGCTCGGTGGAATATTCCTGAATGGAAAAATGAAGACCGCCATGAGAATCACGGTCGAATTTTTGGGTTAGGGATGCTTTTGGACGACGTATTTGGGACGGCACCATTTTTGCCGGGAAATCAAAAAACACTTGACCGCGGAGTCAGGGCGACTTCCCGGGATGAGCTGGGTGGAATTTTCCCAAATGGAAAAATGAAGACTGCCATGAGATTCATAAGTGAATTTAGGGGTTAGGGATGCTTTTCGATGCCCGTTTTGGGACGGCAGCATTTTTGGCCAGAAATCAAAATATTCTTGACCGCGGATTCAGGTCGACCTCCTGGGATGAGCCGGGTGGAATATTTTCAAATGCAAAAATGAAGACCACCATGAGATTCAGGGTGGAATTTAATGGTTAGGGGTGCTTTTGGATGCCCTTTTTTTGGTTGGACCATTTTTGCCCAGAAATCAAAAATTCTTGACCGCGGAGTCAGGGCGACCTCCCGGGATGAGCCGGGTGGAATATTCCCGAATGGAAAAATGAAGACCGCCATGAGATTCAGGGTAGAATTTAATGGAAAGGGATGCTTTTGGATTATCGATTTTGGACGGCACTATTTTTGCCCAGAAATCAAAAATTCATTGCTGCGGAGTCAGGGCGACCTCCAGGGATAAGCTGGGTGGAATATTCCCGAATGGAAAAATGAAGACCGCCATGAGGTTCCGGGTGGAATTTAACATTAGGGGTGCTTTTCGATGCCCTATTTGTGATGGCACCATTGTTAGCCAGAAATCAAAAATTCTTGACCGCAGAGTCAGGGCGACCTCCTGGGATGAGCCGGGTGGAATATTTTCGAATGCAAAAATGAAGACCGCCATGAGATTCAGGGTGGAATTTAATGGTTAAGGGTGCTTCTGGATTCCCATTTTGGGACGGCACCATTTTTGCCCGGAAATAAAAAATTCTTGACCGCGGAGTCAGGGCGACCTCCCGGGATGAGCCGGGTGGAATATTCCCGAATGGAAAAATAAAGACCCCCATGAGATTCAGGGTAGAATTTAATGGAAAGGGATGCTTTTGAATCATCGATTTTGGATGGCACTATTTTTGCCCAGAAATCAAAAATTCATTGCTGCGGAGTCAGGGCGACCTCCCGGGATAAGCTGGCTGGAATATTCACGAATGGAAAAATGAAGACCGCCATGAGATTCATGGTCAAATTTATGGATTAGGGTTGCTTTTGGATGCCGTATTTGGGATGGAACCATTTTTGTCCAGAAATCAAAAAATTCTTGGCCGCGGAGTCAGGGCGATCTCCCAGGATGAGGTGGGTTGAATATTCCTGAAAGGAAAAATGAAGACCGCCATGAGATTCACAATTGAATTTATGGGTTAGGGATGCTTTTGGACGACGTATTTGGGACGGCACCATTTTTGCCCAGAAATCAAAAATTTCTTGACCGCGGAATCAGGGCGACCTCCCGGGATGAGCTGGGTGGAATATTCCCGAATGGAAAAATGAAGACGGCCATGAGATTCAGGGTAGAATTTAATGGAAAGGGATGCTTTTGGATCATCAATTTTGGACGGCACTATTTTTGCCCAGAAATCAAAAATTCATTGCCGCAGAGTCAGGGCGACCTCCCGGGATAAGCCGGGTGGAATATTCCCGAATGGAAAAATGGAGACCGCCATGAGGTTCCGGGTGGAATTTAAAGTTAGGGGTGCTTTTCGATGCCCTATTTGTGACGGCACCATTTTTTGCCAGAAATCAAAAAACTCTTTGCCGTGGAGTCAGGGCGACCTCCTGGGATGAGCTTGGTGGAATGTTCCCGAATGGAAAAATGAAGACCGCCATGAGAATCATGGTCGAATTTTTGGGTAACGGATGCTTTTGGATGCCCTATTTGGGACGGAACCATTTTTGCCCAGAAATCAAAAAACACTTGACCGCGGAGTCAGGGCGACCTCCTGGGATGAGCCGGGTGGAATATATTCGAAAGCAAAAATGAAGACCGCCATGAGAATCACGGTCGAATTTATGGGTTAGGGATGGTTTTGGATTCCCTATTTGGGACAGCACCATTTTTGCCCAGAAATCAAAAAACACTTGACCGCGGAGTCAGGGCGACTTCCCGGGATGAGCTGGGTGGAATATTCCTGAATGGAAAAATGAAGACCGCCATGAGAATCACGGTCGAATTTTTGGGTTAGGGATGCTTTTGGATCCTAGATTTTGGACAGGACCATTTTTGCCCAGAAATCAAAAAATTCTTTGCCGCGGAGTCAGGGCGACATCCCGGGATCAGTCGGGTGGAATATTCCCGAATGGAAAAATGAATACTGCCATGAGATTCACGGGTGAATTTATGGGTTAGGGATGTTTTGGATGCCCTATTTGGGACGGCACAATTTTTGCCAGGAAATCAAAAAATTCTCGATCGCCGAGTAAGGGAGACCTCCCAGGATGAGGCGGGTGGAATATTGTCAAATGCAAAAATGAAGACCACCATGAGATTCAAGTTGGAATTTAAGGTTTAGGGGGGCTTTTTGATGCCCTTTTTGGGATGGCACCATTTTTTCCCAAAAATCAAAAACTCTTGACCGCGGAGGCAGGGTGACCTCCCAGGATGAGCCGGGTGGAATATTCCTGAAAGGAGAAATGAAGACCGCAATGAGATTCAGGGTGGAATTTCAGGGTTAGGAGTGCTTTTTCATGCTCGATTTGGGATGGCACAATTTTTGGCCCAGAAATCAAAAAATTCCTGACCCCGGGGTCAGGAAAACCTCACGGGGTGAGCCAGGCAGAAATAGGCCGAACGCAAAAATGAACACCGCCATGAGAATCGGGGTGGAATGTAACGGTTAGGAGTGCTTATGCATGCTCGATTTGGGACGGCACAATTTTTGGCCCAGAAATCAAAAAATTCTCGACCGCTGAGTCAGGGAGACATCCCAGGATGAGCCGGGTGGAATATTGTCAAATGCAAAAATGAAGACCACCATGAGATTCAAGTTGGAATTTAAGGTTTAGGGGGGCTTTTTGATGCCTTTTAGGGATGGCACCATTTTTTCCCAGAAATCAAAAACTCTTGACCGCGGAGTCAGGGCGACCTCCCCAAGTGAGCCGGGTGGAATATTGTCAAAAGGAAAAATGAACAGCGCCATGAGATTCCGGGTGGAATTTCAGGGTTAGGGGTGCTTTCGGATGCCCGTTTTGGGACGTCACCATTTTTGCCCAGAAATAAAAAATTCTTGACCGCGGAGTCAGGGAGACCTCCCAGGATGAGCCGGGTGGAATGTTCCCGAATGGAAAAATGAAGACCGCCATGAGATTGAGGGTGGAATTTCTGGGTTAGCGGTGCTTTTGGATGCCATTTTTTGGGATGGCACGATTTTTGCCCAGAAATGAAAAAATACTTGAGCGCGGAGTCAGGGCGACTTCCCGGAATGAGCCAGGTGGAATATTCCCGAATGGAAAAATGAAGACCGCCATGAGATTGAGGGTGGAATTTCTGGGTTAGGGGTGCTTTTGGATGCCCTTTTTGGGACAGCACCATTTTTGCCCAGAAATCAAAAATTCTTTGCCGCGGAGTCAGGGCGACCTCCCGGGATCAGCCGGGTGGAATATTCCCGAATGGAAAAATGAAGACCGCCATGAGGTTCCGGGTGGAATTTAACGTTAGGGGTGCTTCTCGATGCCCTATTTGTGACGGCACCCTTTTTGGCCAGAAATCAAAAAAAACCTGACTGCGGAGTCAGGGCGACCTCCGGGGATAAGCCGGGTGGAATATTGTCGAATGCAAAAATGAAGACCACCATGAGATTCACGGGTGAATTTATCGGTTAGGGATGTTTTGGATGCCCTATTTGGGACGGCACCATTTTTGCCAGGAAATCAAAATATTCTTGACCGCGAAGTCAGGGCGACCTCCCGGTATGAGCTGGCAGGAATATTGTCAAAAGGAAAAATGAAGACCATCATGAGATTGAGGGTGGAATTTCAGTGTTAGGGGTGCTTTTGGATCCTCGATTTTGGACGGCAACATTTTGGCCAGAAATCAAAATTTCTTTGCCACGGAGTCAGGGCGACCTCCCGGGATGAGCTGGGTGTAATATTCCCAAATGGAAAAATGAAGACCGACATGAGGTTCCGGGTGGAATTTAACGTTAGGGGTGCTTCTCGATGCCCGATTTGTGACGGCACCCTTTTTGGCCAGAAATCAAAAAAAACCTGACTGCGGAGTCAGGGCGACCTCCGGGGATGAGCCGGGTGGAATATTGTCGACTGCAAAAATGAAGACCGCCATGAGATTCTGATTGGAATTTCAGGGTTAGGGGTGCTTTTTGATGCCCTATTTCTGACGGCACCATTTTTGGCCAGAAATTAAAAAAAAAACTGACTGCGAAGTCAGGATTACCTCCCGGGATGAGCCAGGTGGAATATTTCTGAATGGAGAAATGAAGACCGCCATGAGATTGAGGGTGGAATTTCAGGGTTAGGGATGTTTTGGATGCCCTATTTGGGACGGCACCGTTTTTGCCCAGAAATAAAAAAATTCTTGACCGCGGAGTCAGGGCGACCTCACGGGATGAGACAGGTGGAATATTATCAAAAGGAAAAATGAAGACCGCCATGAGATTGAGGGTGGAATTTCAGGGTTAGGGGTGCTTTTGGATCCTCGATTTTGGACGGCACCATTTTTGGCCAGAAACCAAAAATTCTTTGCCGCGGAGTCAGGGCGACATCCCAGGATGAGCTGGGTCGAATGTTCCCGAATTGAAAAATGAAGACCGCCATGAGATTGAGGGTAGAATTTAATGGGTAGGGATGCTTTTGGATCCTAGATTTTGGACAGGACCATTTTTGCCCAGAAATCAAAAAATTCTTTGCCGCGGAGTCAGGGCGACCTCCCGGGATCAGCCGGGTGGAATATTCCCGAATGGAAAAATGAAGACCGCCATGAGATTGAGGGTGGAATTTCAGGGTTAGGGGTGCTTCTGGATGCCCTATTTGTGACCGCACGATTTTTGGCCAGAAATCAAAATATTCTTGACCGCGGAGTCAGGGCGACCTCCTGGGATGAGCTGGATGGAATATTCCCGAATGGAAAAATGAAGACCGCCATGACATTCCGGTTGAAATTTAAGGGTTAGGGGGGCTTTTGGATGCCCTTTTTGGGAGGGCACCATTTTTGCCAAGAAATAAATATTGTTTGCCACGGAGTCAGGGCGACCTCCCAGGATGAGCTGGGTTGAATATTCCCGAATGGAAAAATGAATAGTGCCATGAGATTCACGGTCGAATTTAATGGTTAGGGATGCCTTTGGATCTTCGATTTTGGATGGCAACATTTTTGCCCAGAAATAAAAAAACTCTTGACCGCGGAGTCAGGGCGACCTCCCCAAGTGAGCCGGGTGGAATATTGTCAAAAGGAAAAATGAACAGCGCCATGAGATTCCGGGTGGAATTTCAGGGTTAGGGGTGCTTTCGGATGCCCGTTTTGGGACGTCACGATTTTTGCCCAGAAATGAAAAAACACTTGACCGCGGAGTCAGGGAGACCTCCCAGGATGAGCCGGGTGGAATGTTCCCAAATGGAAAAATGAAGACCGCCATGAGATTGAGGGTGGAATTTCTGGGTTAGGGGTGCTTTTGGATGCCATTTTTTGGGATGGCACGATTTTTGCCCAGAAATGAAAAAACACTTGAGCGCGGAGTCAGGGCGACTTCCCGGGATGAGCCAGGTGGAATGTTCCCGAATGGAAAAATGAAGACCGCCATGAGATTGAGGGTGGAACTGGGTTAGGGGTGCTTTTGGATGCCCTTTTTGGGATGGCACCATTTTTGCCCAGAAATGAAAAAACACTTGACCGCGGAGTCAGGGCGACTTCCCAGAATAAGCCAGGTGGAATGTTCCCGAATGGAAAAATGAAGACTGCCATGAGATTGAGGGTGGAATTTCTGGGTTAGGGATGCTTTTGGATGCCCGTTTTGGGAGGGCATCATTTTTGCCCAGAAATCAAAAAATTCTCGACCGCTGAGTCAGGGAGACATCCCAGGATGAGCCGGGTGGAGTGTTCCCAAATGGAAAAATGAAGACCGCCATGAGATTCAGGGTAGAATTTAATGGGTAGGGATGCTTTTGGATCCTCGATTTTGAACAGCACCATTTTTGCCCCGAAATCAAAAAATCCTTTGCCGCGGAGTCAGGGCGACCTCCTGGGATGAGCTTGGTGGAATATTCCCGAATGGAAAAATGAAGACCGCCATGAGAATCACGGTCGAATTTATGGGTTAGGGATGCTTTTCGATGCCCTATTTGGGACGGCACCATTTTTGCCAGGAAATCAAAAAATTCTCGATCGCCGAGTAAGGGAGACCTCCCAGAATGAGGCGGGTGGAATATTGTCAAATGCAAAAATGAAGACCACCATGAGATTCAAGTTGGAATTTAAGATTTAGGGGGGCTTTTTGATGCCCTTTTTGGGATGGCACCATTTTTTCCCAGAAATCAAAAACTCTTGACCGCGGAGGCAGGGTGACCTCCCAGGATGAGCCGGGTGGAATATTCCTGAATGGAGAAATGAAGACCGCAATGAGATTGAGGGTGGAATTTCAGGGTTAGGGATGTTTTGGATGCCCTATTTGGGACGGCACAATTTTTGGCACAGAACTCAAAAAATTCCTGACCCCGGGGTCAGGAAAACCTCACGGGGTGAGCCAGGCGGAAATAGGCCGAATGCAAAAATGAACACCGCCATGAGAATCGGGGTGGAATGTAACGGTTAGGAGTGCTTATGCATGCTCGATTTGGGACGGCACAATTTTTGGCCCAAAAATCAAAAAATTCTCGACCGCTGAGTCAGGGAGACATCTCAGGATGAGCCGGGTGGAATGTTCCCGAATGGAAAAATGAAGACCGCCATGAGATTCAGTGTAGAATTTAATGGGTAGGGATGCTTTTGGATCCTCGATTTTGAACAGCACCATTTTTGCCCAGAAATCAAAAAATCCTTTGCCGCGGAGTCAGGGCGACCTCCTGGGATGAGCTTGGTGGAATATTCCCGAATGGAAAAATGAAGACCGCCATGAGAATCACGGTCGAATTTATGGGTTAGGGATGCTTTTCGATGCCCTTTTTGGGATGGCACGATTTTTGCCCATAATGAAAAAACACTTCACCGCGGAGCCAGGGCGACTTCCCGGGATGAGCCAGGTGGAATGGTCCCGAATGGAAAAATGAAGACCGCCATGAGATGCACGGGTGAATTTAGGGGATAGGGATGCTTTTGGATGCCCTACTTGGGACGGCACCATTTTTGCCCAGAAATCAAAAATTCTTTGCCGCGGAGTCAGGGTGACCTCCCGGGATAAGCCGGCTGGAATATTCCTGAATGGAAAAATGAAGACCGCCATGAGATTCAGGGTGGAATTTCAGGGTTAGGGGTGCTTTTCGATGCCCTATTTGTGACGGCATGATTTTTGGCCAGAAATCAAAATATTCTTGACCACGGAGTCAGGGCGACCTCCTGGGATGAGCTGGATGGAATATTCCCGAATGGAAAAATGAAGACTGCCATGAGATTCCGGTTGGAATTTAAGGGTTGGGGGGGCTTTTGGATGCCCTTTTTGGGACGGCACAATTTTTGGCCGAGAAATCAAAAAATTCCTGACCCCGGTGTCAGGAAAACCTCACGGGGTGAGCCAGGCGGAATCAGGCCGAATGCAAAAATGTACACCACCATGAGCTTCAGAGTGGAATGTAAGGGTTAGGAGTGCGTTTGCATGCTCGATTTGGGACGGCACCATTTTTTCCCAGAAATCAAAAACTCTTGACCGATGAGGCAGGGTGACCTCCCAGGATGAGCCGTGTGGAATATTCCCGAATGGAGAAATGAAGACCGCAATGAGATTCAGGGTGGAATTTCAGGGTTAGGGATGTTTTGGATGCCCTATTTGGGACGGCACAATTTTTGGCACAGAACTCAAAAAATTCCTGACCCCTGTGTCAGGAAAACCTCACGGGGTGAGCCAGGCAGAATCAGGCCGAATGCAAAAATGTACACCGTCATGAGATTTGGGGTGGAATGTAAGGGTTAGGAGTGCTTTTGCATGCTCGATTTGGGACGGCACAATTTTTGGCCCAGAAATCAAAAAATTCCTGACCCCGGGGTCAGGAAAACCTCACGGGGTGAGCCAGGCGGAAATAGGCCGAATGCAAAAATGAACACCGCCATGAGAATCGGGGTGGAATGTAACGGTTAGGAGTGCTTATGCATGCTCGATTTGGGACGGCACAATTTTTGGCCCAGAAATCAAAAAATTCTCGACCGCTGAGTCAGGGAGACATCCCAGGATGAGCCGGGTGGAATGTTCCCGAATGGAAAAATGAAGACCGCCATGAGATTCAGTGTAGAATTTAATGGGTAGGGATGCTTTTGGATCCTCGATTTTGAACAGCACCATTTTTGCCCAGAAATCAAAAAATCCTTTGCCGCGGAGTCAGGGCGACCTCCTGGGATGAGCTTGGTGGAATATTCCCGAATGGAAAAATGAAGACCGCCATGAGAATCACGGTCGAATTTATGGGTTAGGGATGCTTTTCGATGCCCTTTTTGGGATGGCACGATTTTTGCCCATAATGAAAAAACACTTCACCGCGGAGCCAGGGCGACTTCCCGGGATGAGCCAGGTGGAATGGTCCCGAATGGAAAAATGAAGACCGCCATGAGATGCACGGGTGAATTTAGGGGATAGGGATGCTTTTGGATGCCCTACTTGGGACGGCACCATTTTTGCCCAGAAATCAAAAATTCTTTGCCGCGGAGTCAGGGTGACCTCCCGGGATAAGCCGGCTGGAATATTCCTGAATGGAAAAATGAAGACCGCCATGAGATTCAGGGTGGAATTTCAGGGTTAGGGGTGCTTTTCGATGCCCTATTTGTGACGGCATGATTTTTGGCCAGAAATCAAAATATTCTTGACCACGGAGTCAGGGCGACCTCCTGGGATGAGCTGGATGGAATATTCCCGAATGGAAAAATGAAGACTGCCATGAGATTCCGGTTGGAATTTAAGGGTTGGGGGGGCTTTTGGATGCCCTTTTTGGGACGGCACAATTTTTGGCCGAGAAATCAAAAAATTCCTGACCCCGGTGTCAGGAAAACCTCACGGGGTGAGCCAGGCGGAATCAGGCCGAATGCAAAAATGTACACCACCATGAGCTTCAGGGTGGAATGTAAGGGTTAGGAGTGCGTTTGCATGCTCGATTTGGGACGGCACCATTTTTTCCCAGAAATCAAAAACTCTTGACCGCGGAGGCAGGGTGACCTCCCAGGATGAGCCGTGTGGAATATTCCTGAATGGAAAAATGAAGACCGCCATGAGATTCAGGGTGGAATTTCAGGGTTAGGGAGCTATTTGTGACGGCATGATTTTTGGCCGAGAAATCAAAAAATTCCTGACCCCGGTGTCAGGAAAACCTCACGGGGTGAGCCAGGCGGAATCAGGCCGAATGCAAAAATGTACACCACCATGAGATTCGAGGTGGAATGTAAGGGTTAGGAGTGCGTTTGCATGCTCGATTTGGGACGGCACCATTTTTTCCCAGAAATCAAAAACTCTTGACCGCGGAGGCAGGGTGACCTCCCAGGATGAGCCGTGTGGAATATTCCCGAATGGAGAAATGAAGACCGCAATGAGATTCAGGGTGGAATTTCAGGGTTAGGGATGTTTTGGATGCCCTATTTGGGACGGCACAATTTTTGGCGCAGAACTCACAAAATTCCTGACCCCGGTGTCAGGAAAACCTCACGGGGTGAGCCAGGTGGAATCAGGCCGAATGCAAAAATTTACACCACCATGAGATTCGAGGTGGAATGTAAGGGTTAGGAGTGCGTTTGCATGCTCGATTTGGGACGGAACCATTTTTGCCCAGAAATCAAAAATTCTTTGCCGCGGGGTCAGGGTGACCTCCCGGGATAAGCCGGCTGGAATATTCCTGAATGGAAAAATGAAGACCGCCATGAGATTCAGGGTGGAATTTCAGGGTTAGGGAGCTATTTGTGACGGCATGATTTTTGGCCGAGAAATCAAAAAATTCCTGACCCCGGTGTCAGGAAAACCTCACGGGGTGAGCCAGGCGGAATCAGGCCGAATGCAAAAATGTACACCACCATGAGATTCGAGGTGGAATGTAAGGGTTAGGAGTGCGTTTGCATGCTCGATTTGGGACGGCACCATTTTTTCCCAGAAATCAAAAACTCTTGACCGCGGAGGCAGGGTGACCTCCCAGGATGAGCCGTGTGGAATATTCCTGAATGGAGAAATGAAGACCGCAATGAGATTCAGGGTGGAATTTTAGGGTTAGGGATGTTTTGGATGCCCTATTTCGGATGGCACAATTTTTGGCCCAGAACTCACAAAATTCCTGACCCCGGTGTCAGGAAAACCTCACGGGGTGAGCCAGGTGGAATCAAGCCGAATGCAAAAATGTACACCACCATGAGATTCAGGGTGGAATTTTAGGGTTAGGGATGTTTTGGATGCCCTATTTGGGACGGCACCGTTTTTGCCCAGAAATCAAAAAATTCTTGACCGCGGAGTCAGGGCGACCTACTGGGATGAGCCGGGTGGAATATTCCCGAATGGAAAAATGAATACTGCCATGAGATTCACGGGTGAATTTATGGGTTAGGGATGTTTTGGATGCCCTATTTGGGACGGCACAATTTTTGCCAGGAAATCAAAAAATTCTCGATCGCCGAGTAAGGGAGACCTCCCAGGATGAGGCGGGTGGAATATTGTCAAATGCAAAAATGAAGACCACCATGAGATTCAAGTTGGAATTTAAGGTTTAGGGGGGCTTTTTGATGCCCTTTTTGGGATGGCACCATTTTTTCCCAAAAATCAAAAACTCTTGACCACGGAGGCAGGGTGACCTCCCAGGATGAGCCGGGTGGAATATTCCTGAAAGGAGAAATGAAGACCGCAATGAGATTCAGGGTGGAATTTCAGGGTTAGGGATGTTTTGGATGCCCTATTTGGGACGGCACAATTTTTGGCCGAGAAATCAAAAAATTCCTGACCCCGGTGTCAGGAAAACCTCACGGGGTGAGCCATGCGGAATCAAGCCGAATGCAAAAATGTACACCACCATGAGATTCGGGATGGAATGTAAGGGTTAGGAGTGCGTTTGCATGCTCGATTTGGGACGGCACCATTTTTTCCCAAAAATCAAAATCTCTTGACCGCGGAGGCAGGGTGACCTCCCAGGATGAGCCGGGTGGAATATTCCTGAATGGAGAAATGAAGACCGCAATGAGATTCAGGGTGGAATTTTAGGGTTAGGGATGTTTTGGATGCCCTATTTGGGACGGCACAATTTTTGGCCCAGAACTCACAAAATTCCTGACCCCGGTGTCAGGAAAACCTCACGGGGTGAGCCAGGTGGAATCAGGCCGAATGCAAAAATGTACACCGTCATGAGATTCGGGGTGGAATGTAAGGGTTAGGAGTGCTTTTGCATGCTCGATTTGGGATGGCACAATTTTTGGCCCAGAAATCAAAAAATTCCTGACCCCGGGGTCAGGAAAACCTCACGGGGTGAGCCAGGCAGAAATAGGCCGAACGCAAAAATGAACACCGCCATGAGAATCGGGGTGGAATGTAACGGTTAGGAGTGCTTATGCATGCTCGATTTGGGACGGCACAATTTTTGGCCCAGAAATCAAAAAATTCTCGACCGCTGAGTCAGGGAGACATCCCAGGATGAGCCGGGTGGAATGTTCCCGAATGAAAAAATGAAGACCGCCATGAGATTCAGTGTAGAATTTATTGGGTAGGGATGCTTTTGGATCCTCGATTTTGAACAGCACCATTTTTGCCCAGAAATCAAAAAATCCTTCACCGTGGAGTCAGGGCGACCTCCTGGGATGAGCTTGGTGGAATATTCCCGAATGGAAAAATGAAGACCGCCATGAGAATCACGGTCGAATTTATGGGTTAGGGATGCTTTTCGATGCCCTTTGTGGGATGGCACGATTTTTGCCCAGAATGAAAAAACACTTCACCGCGGAGTCAGGGCGACTTCCCGGGATGAGCCAGGTGGAATGGTCCCGAATGGAAAAATGTACACCACCATGAGATTCGGGGTGGAATGTAAGGGTTAGGAGTGCGTTTGCATGCTCGATTTGGGACGGCACCATTTTTGCCCAGAAATCAAAAAATTCTTTGCCGCGGAGTCAGGGCGACCTCCCGGGATCAGCCGGCTGGAATATTTCTGAATGGAGAAATGAAAACCGCCATGAGATTCAGGGTGGAATTTCAGGGTTAGGGAGCTTTTCGATGCCCTATTTGGGACGGCACCGTTTTTGCCCAGAAATCAAAAAATTCTTGACCGCGGAGTCAGGGTGACCTCACGGGATGAGACAGGTGGAATATTATCAAAAGGAAAAATGAAGACCGCCATGAGATTGAGGGTGGAATTTGAGGGTTAGGGGTGCTTTCGGATCCTCGATTTTGGACGGCACCATTTTTGGCCAGAAACCAAAAATTCTTTGCCACGGAGTCAGGGCGACATCCCGGGATCAGTCGGGTGGAATATTCCCGAATGGAAAAATGAAGACCGCCATGAGATTGAGGGTGTAATTTCAGGGTTAGGGGTGCTTTTGGATGCCCTATTTGTGACGGCACGATTTTTGGCAAGAAATCAAAATATACTTGACCGCGGAGTCAGGGCGACCTCCCAGGATGAGCCGGGTGGAATATTCCTGAATGGAAAAATGAATACCGCCATGAGATTCACGGGTGAATTTATGGGTTAGGGATGTTTTGGATGCCCTATTTGGGACGGCACCATTTTTGCCAGGAAATCAAAAAATTCTCGATCGCCGTGTAAGGGAGACCTCCCAGGATGAGGCGGGTGGAATATTGTCAAATGCAAAAATGAAGACCACCATGAGATTCAAGTTGGAATTTAAAGTTTAGGGGGGCTTTTTGATGCCCTTTTTGGGATGGCACCATTTTTTCCCAGAAATCAAAAACTCTTTGCCGCGGAGTCAGGGCGACCTCCCGGTATCAGCCGGGTGGAATATTCCCGAATGGAAAAATGAAGACCGCCATGAGGTTCCGGGTGGAATTTAACGTTAGGGGTGCTTCTCGATGCCCTATTTGTGACGGCACCCTTTTTGGCCAGAAATCAAAAAAAACCTGACTGCGGAGTCAGGGCGACCTCCGGGGATAAGCCGGGTGGAATATTGTCGAATGCAAAAATGAAGACCGCCATGAGATTCACGGGTGAATTTATGGGTTAGGGATGTTTTGGATGCCCTATTTGGGACGGCACCATTTTTGCCAGGAAATCAAAATATTCTTGACCGCGAAGTCAGGGCGACCTCCCGGTATGAGCTGGCAGGAATATTGTCAAAAGGAAAAATGAAGACCATCATGAGATTGAGGGTGGAATTTCAGTGTTAGGGGTGCTTTTGGATCCTCGATTTTGGACGGCAACATTTTGGCCAGAAATCAAAAAATTCTTTGCCACGGATTCAGGGCGACCTCCCGGGATGAGCTGGGTGTAATATTCCCAAATGGAAAAATGAAGACCGCCATGAGGTTCCGGGTGGAATTTAACGTTAGGGGTGCTTCTCGATGCCCGATTTGTGACGGCACCCTTTTTGGCCAGAAATTAAAAAAAACCTGACTGCGGAGTCAGGGCGACCTCCGGGGATGAGCCGGGTGGAATATTGTTGAATGCAAAAATGAAGACCGCCATGAGATTCTGATTGGAATTTCAGGGTTAGGGGTGCTTTTTGATGCCCTATTTCTGACGGCACCATTTTTGGCCAGAAATAAAAAAAAAACTGACTGCGGAGTCAGGACTACCTCCCGGGATGAGCCAGGTGGAATATTATCAAAAGGAAAAATGAAGACCGCCATGAGATTGAGGGTGGAATTTCAGGGTTAGGGGTGCTTTTGGATCCTCGATTTTGGACGGCACCATTTTTGGCCAGAAACCAAAAATTCTTTGCCGCGGAGTCCGGGCGACATCCCAGGATGAGCTGGGTCGAATGTTCCCGAATGGAAAAATGAAGACCACCATGAGATTGAGGGTAGAATTTAATGGGTAGGGATCCTTTTGGATCCTCGATTTTGGACAGGACCATTTTTGCCCAGAAATCAAAAAATTCTTTGCCGCGGAGTCAGGGCGACCTCCCGGGATCAGCCGGGTGGAATATTACCAAATGGAAAAATGAAGACCGCCATGAGATTGAGGGTGGAATTTCAGGGTTAGGGGTGCTTTTGGATGCCCTATTTGTGACGGCACGATTTTTGGCCAGAAATCAAAATATTCTTGACCGCGGAGTCAGGGCGACCTCCTGGGATGAGCTGGATGGAATATTCCCAAATGGAAAAATGAAGACCGCCATGACATTCCGGTTGAAATTTAAGGGTTAGGGGGGCTTTTGGATGCCCTTTTTGGGAGGGCACCATTTTTGCCAAGAAATAAATATTGTTTGCCACGGAGTCAGGGCGACCTCCCAGGATGAGCCGGGTGGAATATTCCCGAATGGAAAAATAAAGACCGCCATGAGATTCAGGATGGATTTTAATGGTTAGGGAAGCTTTGGGATGCCCTATTTCGGACGGCACCGTTTTTTCCCAGAAATCAAAAAATTCTTGACCGCGGAGTCAGGGCGACCTACTGGGATGAGCCGGGTGGAATATTCCGGAATGGAAAAATGAAGATGGCCATGAGATTCAGGATTGAATTTAACGGTTAGGGGTGCTTTTTGATGCCCTATTTGTGACGGCACGATTTTTGGCAAATATTCAAATTATTCTTGACCGCGGAGACAGGGCGACTCCTGGGATGAGCTTGGTGGAATATTCCCGAATGGATAAATGAAGATGGCCATGAGATTCAGGATTGAATTTAATGGTTAGGGGTGCTTTTGGATGCCCTTTTTGGGAAGGCACCATTTTTGCCCAGAAATAAAAAAACACTTGACCGCGGAGTCAGGGCGACTTCCCGGGATGAGCCGGGTGGAAAGTTCCCGAATGGAAAAATGAAGACCGCCATGAGGTTCCGGGTGGAATTTAACGTTAGGGGTGCTTCTCGATGCCCTATTTGTGACGGCACCCTTTTTGGCCAGAAATCAAAAAAAACCTGACTGCGGAGTCAGGGCGACCTCCGGGGATGAGCCGGGTGGAATATTGTCGAATGCAAAAATGAAGACCGCCATGAGATCCTGGTTGGAATTTCAGGGTTAGGGGTGCTTTTTGATGCCCTATTTCTGACGGCACCATTTTTGGCCAGAAATCAAAATATCCTTGACCGCGGAGTCAGGGCGACCTCCTGGGATGAGCTTGGTGTAATATTCCCGAATGGATAAATGAAGACCGCCATGAGATTCTGGTTGGAATTTAAGGGTTAGGGATGCTTTTGGATGCCCTATTTGGGACGGCACCATTTTTGCCCAGAAATCAAAAATTCTTTGATGCGGAGTCAGGGCGACCTCCCGGGATCAGCAGGGGGGAATATTACCAAATGGAAAAATGAAGACCGCCATGAGGTTCCGGGTGGAATTTAACGTTAGGGGTGCTTCTCGATGCCCTATTTGTGACGGCACCATTTTTGGCCAGAAATAAAAAAAAACCTGACTTCGGTGTCAGGGCGACCTCCGGTGATGAGCCGGGTGGAATATTGTCGAATGCAAAAATGAAGACCGCCATGAGATTCTGGTTGGAATTTCAGGGTTAGGGGTGCTTTTTGATGCCCTATTTCTGACGGCACCATTTTTGGCCAGAAATCAAAAAACACTTGACCGCGGAGTCAGGGCGACTTCCCGGGATGAGCCGGGTGGAAAGTTCCCGAATGGAAAAATGAAGACTGCCATGAGATTCACAGGTGAATTTAGGGGTTAAGGATGCTTTTGGATGCCCTATTTGAGACAGCACCATTTTTGCCCAGAAATCAAAAATTCTACGCCGCGGAGTCAGGGCGACCTCCCGGGATCAGCCGGGTGGAATATTCCCGAACGGAAAAATGAAGACCGCCATGAGATTCTGGTTGGAATTTCAGGGTTAGGGGTGCTTTTTGATGCCCGATTTCTGACGGCACCATTTTTGGCCAGAAATCAAAATATTCTTGACCGCGAAGTCAGGGCGACCTCCCGGTATGAGCTGGCAGGAATATTGTTAAAAGGAAAAATGAAGACCATCATGAGATTGAGGGTGGAATTTCAGGGTTAGCGGTGCTTTTGGATCCTCGATTCTGGACGGCAACATTTTTGGCCAGAAATCAAAAAATTCTCGACCGCTGAGTCAGGGCGACATCCCAGGATGAGCCGGGTCGAATGTTTCCGAATGCAAAAATGAAGACCGCCATGAGATTGAGGGTAGAATTTAATGGGTAGGGATGCTTTTGGATCCTGGATTTTGGACAGGACCATTTTTGCCCAGAAATCAAAAATTCTTTGCCGCGGAGTCAGGGCGACCTACCGGGATCAGCCGGGAGGAATATTCCCGAATGGAAAAATGAAGACCGCCATGAGATTGAGGGTGGAATTTCAGGGTTAGGGGTGCTTTTGGATCCTCAATTTTGGACGGCAACATTTTTGGCCAGAAATCAAAAATTCTTAGCTGCGGAGACAGGGCGACCTCCCGGGATGAGCCGGGTGGAATATTCCCGAATGGAGAAAGGAAGACCGCCATGAGATTCAGGGTGGAATTTCAGGGTTAGGGATGTTTTGGATGCCCTATTTGGGACGGCACAATTTTTGGCCCAGAACTCAAAAAATTCCTGACCCCGGTGTCAGGAAAACCTCACGGGGTGAGCCAGGCGGAATCAGGACGAATGCAAAAATGTACACCACCATGAGATTCGGAGTGGAATGTAAGGGTTAGGAGTGCGTTTGCATGCTCGATTTGGGACGGCACCGTTTTTGCCCAGAAATCAAAAATTCTTTGCCACGGAGTCAGGGCGACCTCCCGGGATCAGCCGGGTGGAACATTCCCGAATGGAAAAATGAAGACCGCCATGAGATTCAGGGTAGAATTTCAGGGTTAGGGGTGCTTTTTGATGCCCCATTTCTGACGGCACCATTTTTGCCCAGAAATAAAACATTCTTGACCGCGGAGTCAGGGCGACCGCACGGGATGAGCCAGGTGGAATGTTCCCGAATGGAAAAATGAGGACCACCATGAGATTGAGGGTGGAATTTCTGGGATAGGGGAGCTTTTTGATGCCCTATTTCTGACGGCACCATTTTTGCCCAGAAATAAAACATTCTTGACCGCGGAGTCAGGGCGACCTCACGGGATGAGCCAGGTGGAATGTTACCGAATGGAAAAATGAAGACCGCCATGAGATTGAGGGTGGAAATTCTGGGTTAGGGGTGCTTTTTGATGCCCTATTTCTGACGGCACCATTTTTGCCCAGAAATAAAACATTCTTGACCGCGGAGTCAGGGCGACCTCACGGGATGAGCCAGGTGGAATGTTCCCGAATGTAAAAATGAAGACCACCATGAGATTGAGGGTGGAATTTCAGGGTTAGGGGTGCTTTTGGATCCTCGATTTTGGACGGCACCATTTTTGCCCAGAAATCAAAAAATTCTTTGCCGCGGAGTCAGGGCGACCTCCCGGGATGAGCCGTGTGGAATATTACCAAATGGAAAAAAGAAGACCGCCATGAGATTCACGATTGAATTTAATGGTTAGGGGTGCTTTTTGATGCCCTATTTGTGACGGCACGATTTTTGGCAAATAATCAAAATATTCTTGACCGCGGAGTCAGGGCGACCTCCTGAGATGAGCTTGGTGGAATATTCCCGAATGGAAAAATGAAGACCACCATGAGATTCTGGTTGGAATTTAAGGGTTAGGGGGGCTTTTGGATGCCCTTTTTGGGATGGCACCATTTTCGCCCAGAAATAAAAACACTTGACCGCGGGGTCAGGGCGACTTCCCGGGATGAGCCAGGTGGAATGTTCCCGAATGGAAAAATGAAGACCGCCATGAGGTTCCGGGTGGAATTTAACATTAGGGGGGCTTCTCGATGCCCTATTTGTGACGGCACGCTTTTTGGCCAGAAATAAAAAAAAACCTGACTGCGGAGTCAGGGCGACCTCGGGGGATGAGCCGGGTGGAATATTGTCGAATGCAAAAATGAAGACCGCCATGAGATTGAGGGTAGAATGTAATGGGTATGGATGCTTTTGGATCCTCGATTTTGGACAGGACCATTTTTGCCCAGAAATCAAAAAATTCTTTGCCGCGGAGTCAGGGCGACCTCCCAGGATGAGCCGGGTGGAATATTCCCGAATGGAAAAATGAATACCGCCATGAGATTCACGGGTGAATTTATGGGTTAGGGATGTTTTGGATGCCCTATTTGGGACGGCACCATTTTTGCCAGGAAATCAAAAAATTCTTGATCGCCGTGTAAGGGAGACCTCCCAGGATGAGGCGGGTGGAATATTGTCAAATGCAAAAATGAAGACCACCATGAGATTCAAGTTGGAATTTAAGGTCTAGGGGGGCTTTTTGATGCCCTTTTTGGGATGGCACCATTTTTTCCCAGAAATCAAAAACTCTTGACCGCGGAGTCACGGTGACCTCCCGGGATGAGCTGGGTTGAATATTCCCGAATGGAAAAATGAGATTCACGGTCGAATTTAATGGTTAGGGATGCCTTTGGATCTTCGATTTTGGATGGCAACATTTTTGCCCAGAAATAAAAAAACTCTTGACCGCGGAGTCAGGGCGACCTCCCAAAGTGAGCCGGGTGGAATATTGTCAAAAGGAAAAATGAACAGCGCCATGAGATTCCGGGTGGAATTTAAGGGTTAGGGGTGCTTTCGGATGCCCGTTTTGGGACGTCACCATTTTTGCCCAGAAATAAAAAATTCTTGACCGCGGAGTCAGGGAGACCTCCCAGGATGAGCCGGGTGGAATGTTCCCGAATGGAAAAATGAAGACCGCCATGAGATTGAGAGTGGAATTTCTGGGTTAGCTGTGCTTTTGGATGCCATTTTTTGGGATGGCACGATTTTTGCCCAGAAATGAAAAAATACTTGAGCGCGGAGTCAGGGCGACTTCCCGGGATGAGCCAGGTGGAATGTTCCCGAATGGAAAAATGAAGACCGCCATGAGATTGAGGGTGGAATTTCTGGGTTAGGGGTGCTTTTGGATGCCCTTTTTGGGATGGCACGATTTTTGCCCAGAAATGAAAAAACACTTGACCGTGGAGTCAGGGCGACTTCCCGGAATGAGCCAGGTGGAATGTTCCCGAATGGAAAAATGAAGACCGCCATGAGATTGAGGTTGGAATTTCTGGGTTAGGGGTGCTTTTGGATGCCCTATTTGGGACGGCACCATTTTTGCCCAGATATCAAAAATTCTTTGCCGCGGAGTCAGGGCGACCTCCCGGGATCAGCCGGGTGGAATATTCCCGAATGGAAAAATGAAGACCGCCATGAGATTGAAGTTGGAATTTCTGGGTTAGCGGTGCTTTTGGATGCCATTTTTTGGGATGGCACGATTTTTGCCCAGAAATGAAAAAATACTTGAGCGCGGAGTCAGGGCGACATCCCGGGATGAGCCAGGTGGAATGTTCCCGAATGGAAAAATGAAAACCGCCATGAGATTGAGGGTGGAATTTCTGGGTTAGGGGTGCTTTTGGATGCCCTTTTTGGGATGGCACGATTTTTGTCCAGAAATGAAAAAATACTTGAGCGCGGAGTCAGGGCGACTTCCCGGGATGAGCCAGGTGGAATGTTCCCGAATGGAAAAATGAAGACCGCCATGAGATTGAGGGTGGAATTTCTGGGTTAGCGGTGCTTTTGGATGCCATTTTTTGGGATGGCACGATTTTTGCCCAGAAATGAAAAAATACTTGAGCGCGGAGTCAGGGCGACCTCCCAGGATCAGCCGGGTGGAATATTCCCGAATGGAAAAATGAAGACCGCCATGAGGTTCCGGGTGGAATTTAACATTAGGGGGGCTTCTCGATGCCCTATTTGTGACGGCACACTTTTTGGCCAGAAATCAAAAAAAACCTGACTGCGGAGTCAGGGCGACCTCGGGGGATGAGCCGGGTGGAATATTGTCGAATGCAAAAATGAAGACCGCCATGAGATTCTGGTTGGAATTTAAGGGTTAGGGGTGCTTGAGGATGCCCTTTTTGCGATGGCACCATTTTTGCCCAAAAATCAATATATTGTTGTCCGCGGAGTCAGGGCGACCTCCCGGGATAAGCCGGGTGGAATATTCCTGAATGGAGAAATGTAGACTGCCATGAGATTGAGGGTGGAATTTCAGGGTTAGGGGTGCTTTTTGATGCCCTATTTCTGACGGCACCATTTTTGCCCAGAAATAAAACATTCTTGACCGCGGAGTCAGGACTACCTCACGGGATGAGCCAGGTGGAATATTATCAAAAGGAAAAATGAAGACCACCATGAGATTGAGGGTGGAATTTCAGGGTTAGGGGTGCTTTTGGATCCTCGATTTTGGACGGCACCATTTTTGGCCAGAAACCAAAAATTCTTTGCCGCGGAGTCAGGGCGACATCCCAGGATGAGCTGGGTCGAATGTTCCCGAATGGAAAAATGAAGACCGCCATGAGATTGAGGGTAGAATTTAATGGGTAGGGATGCTTTTGGATCCTCGATTTTGGACAGGACCATTTTTGCCCAGAAATCAAAAAATTCTTTGCCGCGGAGTCAGGGCGACCTCCCAGGATGAGCCGGGTGGAATATTCCCGAATGGAAAAATGAATACCGCCATGAGATTCACGGTTGAATTTATGGGTTAGGGATGTTTTGGATGCCCTATTTGGGACGGCACCATTTTTGCCCAGAAATCAAAAAATCCTTTGCCGCGGAGTCAGGGCGACCTCCTGGGATGAGCTTCGTGGAATATTCCCGAATGGAAAAATGAAGACCGCCATGAGATTCAGGGTGGAATTTCAGGTTTAGGGGTGCTTTTTGATGCCCTATTTCTGACGGCACCATTTTTGGGCAGAAATCAAAATATTCTTGACCGCGAAGTCAGGGCGACCTCCCGGTATGAGCTGGCAGGAATATTGTCAAAAGGAAAAATGAAGACCATCATGAGATTGAGGGTGGAATTTCAGGGTTAGGGGTGCTTTTGGATCCTCGATTTTGAACGGCAACATTTTTGGCCAGAAATCAAAAGATCCTTTGCCGCGGAGTCAGGGCGACTTCCCGGGATGAGCCAGGTGGAATGTTCCCGAATGGAAAAATGAAGACCGCCATGAGATTGAGGGTGGAACTGGGTTAGGGGTGCTTTTGGATGCCCTATTTGGGACGGCACCATTTTTGCCCAGAAATCAAAAATTCTTTGCCGCGGAGTCAGGGCGACCTCCCGGGATCAGCCGGGTGGAATATTCCCGAATGGAAAAATGAAGACCGCCATGAGGTTCCGGGTGGAATTTAATGTTAGGGGTGCTTCTCGATGCCCTATTTGTGACGGCACCCTTTTTGGCCAGAAATCAAAAAAAACCTGACTGCGGAGTCAGGGCGACCTCCGGGGATGAGTTGGGTGGAATATTGTCGAATGCAAAAATGAAGACCGCCATGAGATTCTTGTTGGAATTTCAGGGTTAGGGGTGCTTTTTGATGCCCTATTTCTGACGGCACCATTTTTGGCCAGAAATCAAAATATTCTTTGCCGCGGAGTCAGGGCGACCTCCCAGGATGAGCTGGGTGTAATATTCCCGAATGGAAAAATGAAGACCGCCATGAGATTCTGGTTGGAATTTCAGGGTTAGGGGTGCTTTTTGATGCCCTATTTCTCACGGCACCATTTTTTCCCAGAAATAAAACATTCTTGACCGTGGAGTCAGGGCGACCTCCTGGGATGAGCTTCGTGGAATATTCCCGAATGGAAAAATGAAGACCGCCATGAGATTCAGGGTGGAATTTCAGGTTTAGGGGTGCTTTTTGATGCCCTATTTCTGACGGCACCATTTTTGGGCAGAAATCAAAATATTCTTGACCGCGAAGTCAGGGCGACCTCCCGGTATGAGCTGGCAGGAATATTGTCAAAAGGAAAAATGAAGACCATCATGAGATTGAGGGTGGAATTTCAGGGTTAGGGGTGCTTTTGGATCCTCGATTTTGAACGGCAACATTTTTGGCCAGAAATCAAAAAATCCTTTGCCGCGGAGTCAGGGCGACCTCCCGGGATGAGCCAGGTGGAATATTCCCAAATGGAAAAAAGAAGCCCGCCATGACATTCAGTATTGAATTTAACGGTTAGGGGTGCTTTTGGATGCCCGTTTTGGGACGGCACCATATTTGCCAAGAAATCAAAAAATTCTCGACTGCTGAGTCAGGGAGACATCCCAGGATGAGCCGGGTGGAGTGTTCCCAAATGGAAAAATGAAGACCGCCATGATATTCAGGGTAGAATTTAATGGGTAGGGATGCTTTTGGATCCTCGATTTTGGACGGCACCACTTTTGCCCAGAAATCAAAAAATTCTTTGCCGCAGAGTCAGGGCGACCTCCTGGGATGAGCCGGGTGGAATATTCCCGAATGGAAAAATCAAGACCACCATGAGATTGAGGGTGGAATTTCAGGGTTAGGGGTGCTTTTGGATGCCCATTTTGGGACGGCACCTTTTTTGACCAGAAATAAAAATTTTTGGCTGCGGAGTCAGGGCGACCTCCTGGGAAGAGCAGGGTGGAATATTGTCAAAAGAAAAATGAAGAGTGCCATGAGATTCAGGGTGGAATTTAAGGTTAGGGGTGGTTTTGGATGCCCTATTTCGGACGGCACGATTTTTGCCCAGAAATAAAAAATTCTTGACCGCGCAGTCAGGGCAACCTCCCGGGATGAGACGGGTGGAATATTCCCGAATGGAAAAATGAAGACCGCCATGGGATTCATGGGTGAATTTCAGGGTTAGGGGTGGTTTCGGATGCCCTATTTGGGACGGCACCATTTTTGCCCAGAAATAAAAAAATTCTTGACCGCACAGTCAGCGCGACCTCCTGGGATGAGCAGGGTGGTATATTGTCAAAAGGAAAAATGAAGAGCGCCATGAGATTCAGGGTGGAATTTATTGGTTAGAAGTGGTTTGGGATGCTCTATTTGGGATGGCAACGTTTTTGCCCAGAAATCAAAAAATTCTTGACCGCGGAGTCAGGGCGACCTCTCGGGATGAGCCGGGTGGAATATTCCTGAATGGAAAAATCAAGACCACCATGAGATTCAGGGTGAAATTTACGGGCTAGCGGTGCTTTCGGATGCCCTATTTTGGACGGCACCATTTCTGCCCTGAAATAAAAAAATTCTTGACCGCGCAGTCAAGGCGACCTCCCGGGATGAGCCGGGTGGAATATTTTCGAATGGAAAAATCAAGACCACCATGAGATTCAGGGTGAAATTTAAGGGCTAGCGGTGCTTTTGGATGCCCTATATGGGATGGCAACATTTTTGCCCAAAAATCATTAAACTCTTGACCGCAGAGTCAGGCCGACCACCCCGGGTGAGCCGGGTGGGATATTGTCAAAAGGAAAAATGAGGACCGCCATGAGATTCAGGGCGGAATTTATTAGTTAGAGGTGGTTTGGGATGCCCTATATGGGACGTCACCATTTTGGCCAGAAATAAAAAAAAACCTGACTGCGGAGTCAGGGCGACCTCCCGGGATGAGCTGTGTTGAATATTCCCGAATGGAGAAATGAAGACCGCCATGAGATTCAGGATTGAATTTAATGGTTAGGGGTGCTTCTCGATGCCCTATTTGTGACGGCACCATTTTTGGCCAGAAATAAAAAAAAACCTGACCGTGGAGTCAGGGCGACCTCCCGGGATGAGCCGGGTGGAATATTGTCAAATGCAAAAATGAAGACCGCCATGAGATTGAGGGTGGTATTTCAGGGTTAGGGGTGCTTTTGGATGCCCTTTTTGGGATGGCATGATTTTTGCCCAGAAATGAAAAAACACTTGACCGCGGAGTCAGGGCGACTTCCCGGGATGAGCCGGGTGGAATGTTCCCGAATGGAAAAATGAGGACTGCCATGAGATTCACGAGTGCATTTAGGGGTTAGGGATGCTTTTCGATGCCTGATTTGGGACGGCACCATTTTTGCCCAGAAATCGAAATATTCTTGACCGCGAAGTCAGGGCGACCTCCCGGGATGAGCTGGGAGGAATATTGTCGAATGCAAAAATGAAGACCGCCATGAGATTGAGGGTGGAATTTCAGGGTTAGGGGTGCTTTTGAATGCCCTTTTTGGGATGGCATGATTTTTGCCCAGAAATGAAAAAACACTTGACCGCGGAGTCAGGGCGACTTCCCGGGATGAGCCGGGTGGAATGTTCCCGAATGGAAAAATGAGAACTGCCATGAGATTCACGAGTGCATTTAGGTGTTAGGGATGCTTTTGGATGCCCGATTTGAGACGGCACCATTTTTGCCCAGAAATCGAAATATTCTTGACCGCGAAGTCAGGGCGACCTCCCGGGATGAGCTGGGAGGAATATTGTCAAATGGAAAAATGAAGACCGCCATGAGATTCACGAGTGAATTTAGGGGTTAGGGACGCTTTTGGATGCCCTATTTGGGATGGCACCATTTTTGCCAGAAATCTAAAAACTCTTGACCACGGAGTCAGGGCGACTTCCCGGGATGAGCTGGGTTGAATATTCCCGGATGGAAAAATGAAGACCGCCATGAGATTCAGGAGGGATTTTAACGGTTAGGGGTGCTTTTGGATGCCCGTTTTGGGACGGCACCATATTTGCCAAGAAATCAAAAAATTCTCGACTGCTGAGTCAGGGAGACATCCCAGGATGAGCCGGGTGGAGTGTTCCCAAATGGAAAAATGAAGACCGCCATGATATTCAGGGTAGAATTTAATGGGTAGGGATGCTTTTGGATCCTCGATTTTGGACGGCACCACTTTTGCCCGGAAATCAAAAAATTCTTTGCCGCAGAGTCAGGGCGACCTCCTGGGATGAGCCGGGTGGAATGTTCCCGAATGGAAAAATGAAGACCACCATGAGATTGAGGGTGGAATTTCAGGGTTAGGGGTGCTTTTGGATGCCCATTTTGGGACGGCACCTTTTTTGACCAGAAATAAAAATTTTTGGCTGCGGAGTCAGGGCGACCTCCTGGGAAGAGCAGGGTGGAATATTGTCAAAAGAAAAATGAAGAGTGCCATGAGATTCAGGGTGGAATTTAAGGTTAGGGGTGGTTTTGGATGCCCTATTTCGGGCGGCACGATTTTTGCCCAGAAATAAAAAAATTCTTGACCGCACAGTCAGCGCGACCTCCTGGGATGAGCAGGGTGGAATATTGTCAAAAGGAAAAATGAAGAGCGCCATGAGATTCAGGGTGGAATTTATTGGTTAGAAGTGGTTTGGGATGCTCTATTTGGGACGGCAACGTTTTTGCCCAGAAATCAAAAAATTCTTGACCGCGGAGTCAGGGCGACCTCTCGGGATGAGCCGGGTGGGATATTGTCAAAAGGAAAAATGAGGACCGCCATGAGATTCAGGGCGGAATTTATTAGTTAGAGGTGGTTTGGGATGCCCTATTTGGGACGGCACCGTTTTTGCCCAGAAATCAAAAAATTCCTGACCGCGCAGTCAGGGCGACCTCCCGGGATGAGCCGGGTTCAATATTCCCGAATGGAAAAATGAAGACCGCCATGAGATTCAGGGTGGAATTTAAGGTTTAGCGGGCCTTCTGGATGCCCTATATGGGACGTCACCATTTTTTCCCGGAGATCAAAATATTCTTGATCGGGGAGTCAGGGCGACCTCCCAGGATGAGCTGTGTTGAATATTCCCGAATGGAGAAATGAAGACCCCCATGAGACTCAGGGTGGTATTTAAGGGTTAGCGGGGCTTTTGGATGCCCTATATGGGACGTCACCATTAAAGCCAGAAATCAAAATATTCTTGACCGCGGAGTCAGGGCGACCTCCCGGGATGAGCTGTGTTGAATATTCCCGAATGGAGAAATGAAGACCGCCATGAGACTCAGGGTGGAATTTAAGGGTTAGCGGGGCTTTTGGATGCCCTATATGGGACGTCACCATTAAAGCCAGAAATCAAAATATTCTTGACGCGGAGTCAGGCCGACCTCCCGGGATGAGCCAGATGGAATATTCCCGAATGGAAAAATGAAGGCCGCCATGAGATTCACCGGTGAAGTTATGGGTTAGGGATATTTTGGATGCCCTATTTGGGACGGCACCATTTTTGCCAGGAAATCAAAAAATTCTCAATCGCCGAGTATGGGAGACCTCCCAGGATGAGCCGGGTGGAATATTCCCGAATGGAAAAATGAAGACCACCATGAGATTAACAGTGGAATTTAGGGGTTAGGGATGCTTTTGGATGCCGTATGTGGGACGGCACCATTTTTGCCCAGAAATCAAAATAGCTCTTGACCGCGGAGTCAGGGCGACCTCCCGGGATGAGCTGGGTTGAATATTCCCGAATGGAAAAATGAATACCGCCATGACATTCACGGTCAAATTTAATGGTTAGGGATGCCTTTGGATCCTCGATTTTGGATCGCAACATTTTTGCCCTGAAATAAAAAAACTCTTGACCGCGGAGTCAGGGCGACCTCCCCGGGTGAGCCGGGTGGAATATTGTCAAAAAGAAAAATGAAGAGTGCCATGAGATTCACGGTGGAATTTCTGGGTTAGGGGTGCTTTTGGATGCCCTATTTGGGACGGCACCGTTTTTGCCCAGAAATCAAAAAATTCTTGACCGCGGAGTCTGGGCGACCTCCCGGAATGAGCCGGGTGGAATATTCCCGAATGGAAAAATCAAGACCACCATGAGATTCAGGGTGGAATTTAAGGGCTAGCGGTGCTTTTGGATGGCCTTTTTGGGATGGCACCATTTTTGCCCAAAAATCATTAAACACTTGACCGCGGAGTCAGGGCGACCTCCTCGGGTGAGCCGGGTGGAATATTGTCAAAAGGAAAAATGAACAGCGCCATGAGATTCACGGTAGAATTTCAGAGTTAGGGGTGGTTTCATATGCCCTATTTGGGAAAGCACCATTTTTGCCCTGAAATGAAAAAATTCTTGACCGCTGAGTCAGGGCGACCTCCCGGGATGATCCAAGTGTAATATTCCCGAATGGAAAAATGAATACCGCCATGATATTCACGGTCGAATTTATTGGTTAGGGATGCCTTTCGATCCTCAATTTTGGATGGCAATATTTTTCCCCAGAAATAAAAAAACTCTTGACCGCAGAGTCACCGCGACCTCCCCGGGTGAGCCGGGTGGAATATTCCCGAATGGAAAAATGAAGACTGCCATGAGATTCAGGATGGAATTTAAGGGCTAGCGGTGCTTTTGGATGCCCTATTTGGGACGGCACCGTTTTTGCCCAGAAATAAAAAAATTCTTGACCGCGAAGTCAGGGCGACCTCCCGGGATGAGCCGGGTGGAATATTGTCAAAAGGAAAAATGAACAGCGCCATGAGATTCAGTTTGGAATTTATTGGTTAGAGGTGGTTTGGGATGCCCTATTTGGGACGGCACCGTTTTTGCCCAGAAATAAAAAAATTCTTGACCGCGAAGTCAGCGCGACCTCCTGGGATGAGCCGGGTGGAATATTGTCAAAAGGAAAAATGAAGAGCGCCATGAGATTCAGGGTGGAATTTATTGTTTAGAGGTGGTTTGGGATGCCCTATTTGGGACGGCACCGTTTTTGCCCAGAAATAAAAAAATTCTTGACCGCGAAGTCAGGGCGACCTCCCGGGATGAGCCGGGTGGAATATTGTCAAAAGGAAAAATGAAGAGCGCCATGAGATTCAGGGTGGAATTTATTGGTTAGAGGTGGTTTGGGATGCCCTATTTCGGACGGCACCGTTTTTGCCCAGAAATAAAAAAATTCTTGACCGCGAAGTCAGCGCGACCTCCTGGGATGAGCCGGCTGGAATATTGTCAAAAGGAAAAATGAAGAGCGCCATGAGATTCAGGGTGGAATTTATTGGTTAGAGGTGGTTTGGGATGCCCTATTTCGGACGGCACCGTTTTTGCCCAGAAATAAAAAAATTCTTGACCGCGAAGTCAGGGCGACCTCCCGGGATGAGCCGGGTGGAATATTGTCAAAAGGAAAAATGAAGAGCGCCATGAGATTCAGGGTGGAATTTATTGGTTAGAGGTGGTTTTGGATGCCCTATTTGGGACGGCAGCGTTTTTGCCCAGAAATAAAAAAATTCTTGACCGCGAAGTCAGGGCGACCTCCTGGGATGAGCCGGGTGGAATATTGTCAAAAGGAAAAATGAAGAGCGCCATGAGATTCAGGGTGGAATTTATTGGTTAGAGGTGGTTTGGGATGCCCTATTTGGGACGGCACCGTTTTTGCCCAGAAATAAAAAAATTCTTGACCGCGAAGTCAGCGCGACCTCCCGGGATGAGCCGGGTGGAATATTGTCAAAAGGAAAAATGAAGAGCGCCATGAGATTCAGGGTGGAATTTATTGGTTAGAGGTGGTTTTGGATGCCCTATTTCGGACGGCACGATTTTTGCCCAGAAATAAAAAATTCTTGACCGCGCAGTCAGGGCGACCTCCCGGGATGAGACGGGTGGAATATTCCCGAATAGAAATTTGAAGACCGCCATGGGATTCATGGGTGAATTTCAGGGTTAGGGGTGGTTTCGGATGCCCTATTTGGGACGGAACCATTTTTGCCCAGAAATAAAAAAATTCTTGACCGCACAGTCAGCGCGACCTCCTGGGATGAGCAGGGTGGAATATTGTCAAAAGGAAAAATGAAGAGCGCCATGAGATTCAGGGTGGAATTTATTGGTTAGAAGTGGTTTGGGATGCTCTATTTGGGACGGCAACGTTTTTGCCCAGAAATCAAAAAATTCTTGACCGCGGAGTCAGGGCGACCTCTCGGGATGAGCCGGGTGGGATATTGTCAAAAGGAAAAATGAGGACCGCCATGAGATTCAGGGCGGAATTTATTAGTTAGAGGTGGTTTGGGATGCCCTATTTGGGACGGCACCGTTTTTGCCCAGAAATCAAAAAATTCCTGACCGCGCAGTCAGGGCGACCTCCCGGGATGAGCCGGGTTCAATATTCCCGAATGGAAAAATGAAGACCGCCATGAGATTCAGGGTGGAATTTAAGGTTTAGCGGGCCTTCTGGATGCCCTATATGGGACGTCACCATTTTTTCCCGGAGATCAAAATATTCTTGATCGGTGAGTCAGGGCGACCTCCGGGATGAGCTGTGTTGAATATTCCCGAATGCAGAAATGAAGACCCCCATGAGACTCAGGGTGGTATTTAAGGGTTAGCGGGGCTTTTGGATGCCCTATATGGGACGACACCATTAAAGCCAGAAATCAAAATATTCTTGACCGCGGAGTCAGGGCGACCTCCCGGGATGAGCTGTGTTGAATATTCCCGAATGGAGAAATGAAGACCGCCATGAGACTCAGGGTGGAATTTAAGGGTTAGCGGGGCTTTTGGATGCCCTATATGGGACGTCACCATTGAAGCCAGAAATCAAAATATTCTTGACGCGGAGTCAGGCCGACCTCCCGGGATGAGCCAGATGGAATATTCCCGAATGGAAAAATGAAGGCCGCCATGAGATTCACCGGTGAAGTTATGGGTTAGGGATATTTTGGATGCCCTATTTGGGACGGCACCATTTTTGCCAGGAAATCAAAAAATTCTCAATCGCCGAGTATGGGAGACCTCCCAGGATGAGCCGGGTGGAATATTCCCGAATGGAAAAATGAAGACCACCATGAGATTAACAGTGGAATTTAGGGGTTAGGGATGCTTTTGGATGCCGTATGTGGGACGGCACCATTTTTGCCCAGAAATCAAAATAGCTCTTGACCGCGGAGTCAGGGCGACCTCCCGGGATGAGCTGGGTTGAATATTCCCGAATGGAAAAATGAATACCGCCATGACATTCACGGTCAAATTTAATGGTTAGGGATGCCTTTGGATCCTCGATTTTGGATCGCAACATTTTTGCCCTGAAATAAAAAAACTCTTGACCGCGGAGTCAGGGCGACCTCCCCGGGTGAGCCGGGTGGAATATTGTCAAAAAGAAAAATGAAGAGTGCCATGAGATTCACGGTGGAATTTCTGGGTTAGGGGTGCTTTTGGATGCCCTATTTGGGACGGCACCGTTTTTGCCCAGAAATCAAAAATTCTTGACCGCGGAGTCTGGGCGACCTCCCGGAATGAGCCGGGTGGAATATTCCCGAATGGAAAAATCAAGACCACCATGAGATTCAGGGTGGAATTTAAGGGCTAGCGGTGCTTTTGGATGGCCTTTTTGGGATGGCACCATTTTTGCCCAAAAATCATTAAACACTTGACCGCGGAGTCAGGGCGACCTCCTCGGGTGAGCCGGGTGGAATATTGTCAAAAGGAAAAATGAACAGCGCCATGAGATTCACGGTAGAATTTCAGAGTTAGGGGTGGTTTCATATGCCCTATTTGGGAAAGCACCATTTTTGCCCTGAAATGAAAAAATTCTTGACCGCTGAGTCAGGGCGACCTCCCGGGATGATCCAAGTGTAATATTCCCGAATGGAAAAATGAATACCGCCATGATATTCACGGTCGAATTTATTGGTTAGGGATGCCTTTCGATCCTCAATTTTGGATGGCAATATTTTTCCCCAGAAATAAAAAAACTCTTGACCGCAGAGTCACCGCGACCTCCCCGGGTGAGCCGGGTGGAATATTGTCAAAAGGAAAAATGAAGAGCGCCATGAGATTCAGGGTGGAATTTATTGGTTAGAGGTGGTTTGGGATGCCCTATTTGGGACGGCACCGTTTTTGCCCAGAAATAAAAAAATTCTTGACCGCGAAGTCAGGGCGACCTCCCGGGATGAGCCGGGTGGAATATTGTCAAAAGGAAAAATGAAGAGCGCCATGAGATTCAGGGTGGAATTTATTGGTTAGAGGTGGTTTGGGATGCCCTATTTGGGACGGCACCGTTTTTGCCCAGAAATAAAAAAATTCTTGACCGCGAAGTCAGCGCGACCTCCTGGGATCAGCCGGCTGGAATATTGTCAAAAGGAAAAATGAAGAGCGCCATGAGATTCAGGGTGGAATTTATTGGTTAGAGGTGGTTTGGGATGCCCTATTTGGGACGGCACCGTTTTTGCCCAGAAATAAAAAAATTCTTGACCGCGAAGTCAGGGCGACCTCCCGGGATGAGCCGGGTGGAATATTCCCGAATGGAAAAATCAAGACCACCATGAGATTCAGGGTGGAATTTAAGGGCTAGCGGTGCTTTTGGATGGCCTTTTTGGGATGGCACCATTTTTGCCCAAAAATCATTAAATACTTGACCGCGGAGTCAGGGCGACCTCCTCGGGTGAGCCGGGTGGAATATTGTCAAAAGGAAAAATGAACAGCGCCATGAGATTCACGGTAGAATTTCAGAGTTAGGGGTGGTTTCATATGCCCTATTTGGGAAAGCACCATTTTTGCCCTGAAATGAAAAAATTCTTGACCGCTGAGTCAGGGCGACCTCCCAGGATGATCCAAGTGTAATATTCCCGAATGGAAAAATGAATACCGCCATGATATTCACGGTCGAATTTATTGGTTAGGGATGCCTTTCGATCCTCAATTTTGGATGGCAATATTTTTCCCCAGAAATAAAAAAACTCTTGACCGCAGAGTCACCGCGACCTCCCCGGGTGAGCCGGGTGGAATATTCCCGAATGGAAAAATGAAGACTGCCATGAGATTCAGGATGGAATTTAAGGGCTAGCGGTGCTTTTGGATGCCCTATTTGGGACGGCACCGTTTTTGCCCAGAAATAAAAAAATTCTTGACCGCGAAGTCAGGGCGACCTCCCGGGATGAGCCGGGTGGAATATTGTCAAAAGGAAAAATGAACAGCGCCATGAGATTCAGTTTGGAATTTATTGGTTAGAGGTGGTTTGGGATGCCCTATTTGGGACGGCACCGTTTTTGCCCAGAAATAAAAAAATTCTTGACCGCGAAGTCAGCGCGACCTCCTGGGATGAGCCGGGTGGAATATTGTCAAAAGGAAAAATGAAGAGCGCCATGAGATTCAGGGTGGAATTTATTGTTTAGAGGTGGTTTGGGATGCCCTATTTGGGACGGCACCGTTTTTGCCCAGAAATAAAAAAATTCTTGACCGCGAAGTCAGGGCGACCTCCCGGGATGAGCCGGGTGGAATATTGTCAAAAGGAAAAATGAAGAGCGCCATGAGATTCAGGGTGGAATTTATTGGTTAGAGGTGGTTTGGGATGCCCTATTTCGGACGGCACCGTTTTTGCCCAGAAATAAAAAAATTCTTGACCGCGAAGTCAGCGCGACCTCCTGGGATGAGCCGGCTGGAATATTGTCAAAAGGAAAAATGAAGAGCGCCATGAGATTCAGGGTGGAATTTATTGGTTAGAGGTGGTTTGGGATGCCCTATTTGGGACGGCACCGTTTTTGCCCAGAAATAAAAAAATTCTTGACCGCGAAGTCAGGGCGACCTCCCGGGATGAGCCGGGTGGAATATTGTCAAAAGGAAAAATGAAGAGCGCCATGAGATTCAGGGTGGAATTTATTGGTTAGAGGTGGTTTTGGATGCCCTATTTGGGACGGCAGCGTTTTTGCCCAGAAATAAAAAAATTCTTGACCGCGAAGTCAGGGCGACCTCCTGGGATGAGCCGGGTGGAATATTGTCAAAAGGAAAAATGAAGAGCGCCATGAGATTCAGGGTGGAATTTATTGGTTAGAGGTGGTTTGGGATGCCCTATTTGGGACGGCACCGTTTTTGCCCAGAAATAAAAAAATTCTTGACCGCGAAGTCAGCGCGACCTCCCGGGATTAGCCGGGTGGAATATTGTCAAAAGGAAAAATGAAGAGCGCCATGAGATTCAGGGTAGAATTTATTGGTTAGAGGTGGTTTGGGATGCCCTATTTGGGACGGCACCGTTTTTGCCCAGAAATAAAAAAATTCTTGACCGCGAAGTCAGCGCGACCTCCTGGGATGAGCCGGGTGGAATATTGTCAAAAGGAAAAATGAAGAGCGCCATGAGATTCAGGGTGGAATTTATTGGTTAGAGGTGGTTTGGAATGCCCTATTTGGGACGGCACCGTTTTTGTCCAGAAATAAAAAAATTCTTGACCGCGAAGTCAGGGCGATCTCCCGGGATAAGCCAGGTGGAATATTGTCAAAAGGAAAAATGAAGAGCGCCATGAGATTCAGGGTGGAATTTATTGGTTAGAGGTGGTTTGGGATGCCTATTTGGGACGGCACCGTTTTTGCCCAGAAATAAAAAAATTCTTGACCGCGAAGTCAGGGCGACCTCCCGGGATGAGCCGGGTGGAATATTGTCAAAAGGAAAAATGAAGAGCGCCATGAGATTCAGGGTAGAATTTATTGGTTAGAGGTGGTTTGGGATGCCCTATTTGGGATGGCACCGTTTTTGCCCAGAAATAAAAAAATTCTTGACCGCGAAGTCAGGGCGACCTCCTGGGATGATGAGCCGGGTGGAATATTGTCAAAAGGAAAAATGAAGAGCGCCATGAGATTCAGGGTAGAATTTATTGGTTAGAGGTGGTTTGGGATGCCCTATTTGGGACGGCACCGTTTTTGCCCAGAAATAAAAAAATTCTTGACCGCGCTGTCAGGGCGACCGCCCGTGATGAGCCGGGTGGAATATTGTCAAACTGAAAAATGAAGCGCGCCATGAGATTCACGGGTGAATTTATGGGTTAGGGATGTTTTGGATGCCGTTTATGGGACGGCACCATTTTTGCCCAGAAATCTAAAAACTCTTGACCACGGAGTCAGGGCGACCTCCTGGGAAGAGCCTGGTGGAATATTCCCGAATGGAAAAATGAAGAGCGCCATGAGATTCAGGGTGGAATTTATTGATTAGAGGTGGTTTGGGATGCCCTATTTGGGATGGCACCGTTTATGCCCAGAAATCAAAAAATTCTTGACCGCGGAGTCAGGGCGACCTCCCGGGATGAGCTGGGAGGAATATTCCCGAATGGAAAAATGAAGACCGCCATGAGATTCAGGGTGGAATTTAAGGGCTAGCGGTGCTTTTGGATGCCCGTTTTGGGACTGCAACATTTTTGCCCAGAAATCAAAAATTCTTGACCGCGGAGTCAGGGCGACCTCCCAGGATGATCCATGTGTAATATTCCCGAATGGAAAAATGAAGACCGCCATGAGATTCAGGGTGGAATTTCTGGGTTAGCGATGCTTTTGGATGCCCTATTTGGGACAGCACCATTTTTTCCCCAGAAATCAAAAAATTCTTGACCGCGGAGTCAGGGCGACCTCCTGGGATGAGCCGGGTGGAATATTGTCAAAAGGAAAAATGAACAGCAGCATGAGATTCACGGTGGAATTTCTGGGTTAGTGGTGCTTTTGGATGGCCTATTTGGGAAAGCACCATTTTTGCCCTGAAATGAAAAAATTCTTGACCGCGGATTCAGGGCGACCTCCCAGGATGATCCATGCGTAATATTCCCGAATGGAAAAATGAATACCGCCATGAGATTCACGGTCTAATTTCTGGGTTAGGGATGCTTTTGGATGCCCTATTTGGGACAGCACAATTTTTTCCCCAGAAATCAAAAAATTCTTGACCGCGGAGTCAGGGCGACCTCCTGGGATGAGCCGGGTGGAATATTGTCAAAAGGAAAAATGAAGACCGCCATGAGATTGAGGGTAGAATTTCACGGTTAGGGGTGCTTTTGGATGCCCTATTTGGGGCGGCACAGTTTTTGCCCAGGAATCAAAAAATTCTTGACCGCGGAGTCAGGGCAACCTCCCGGGATGAGCCGGGTTGAATATTCCCGAATGGAAAAATGAAGACCGCCATGAGATTCAGGGTGGAATTTCTGGGTTAGGGATGCTTTTGGATGCCCTATTTGGGACAGCACCATTTTTTCCCCAGAAATCAAAAAATTCTTGACCGCGGAGTCAGGGCGACCTCCTGGGATGAGCCGGGTGGAATATTCCCGAATGGAAAAATGAAGACCGCCATGAGATTCAGGGTGGAATTTCTGGGTTAGGGATGCTTTTGGATGTCCTATTTGGGACAGCACCATTTTTTCCCCAGAAATCAAAAAATTCTTGACCGCGGAGTCAGGGCGACCTCCTGGGATGAGCCGGGTGGAATATTGTCAAAAGGAAAAATGAAGACCGCCATGAGATTCATGGTTGAATTTATGGGTTAGGGATGCTTTTGGATGCCCTATTTGGGACGGCACAATTTTTGCCCAGAAATCAAAAAATTCTTGACCGCGCAGTCAGGGCAAACCCCCGGGATGAGCCGGGTTGAATATTCCCGAATGGAAAAATGAAGACCGCCATGAGATTCAGGGTGGAATTTCAGGGTTAGTGGTGCTTTTGGTTCCTCGATTTTAAACGCACCATTTTTGCCCAGAAATCAAGAAATTCTTGACCGCGGAGTCAGGGCGACCTCCCAGGATGAGCCGGGTGGAATATTGTCGATTGGAAAAATGGAGACTGCCATGTGAGTCCTGGTGGAATTTGAGTGTTAGGGGTGCTTTTGGATGACCTATTTGGGACAGCACCATTTTTGGCCAGAAATCAAAAAATTCTTCAGCCCGGAGTCAGGGCGACTTCCCGGGATGAGCCGGGTGGAATGTTGTCGAATGGAAAAATGAAGAGCGCCATGAGATTCAGGGTGGAATTTGAGTGTTAGGGGTGCTTTTGAATGCCCTATTTGGAATGGCACCATTTTTGACCCGACATCAAAAAATTCCTCACCGTGGAGTCAGGGCGACCTCCCGGGATGAGCCGGGTGGAATATTCCCGAATGGAAAAATGAAGACCGCCATGAGATTCATGGTTGAATTTATGGGTTAGGGATGCTTTTGGATGGCCTATTTGGGACGGCAACATTTTTGAAAAGAAATCAAAGAACTCTTGACCGCCGAGTCAGGGCGACCTCCTGGGATGAGCTGGGTTGAATATTCCTCCATGGAAAAATTAAGGCCGCCATGAGATTCAGGATGGAATTTAATGTTTAGGGATGCTTTTGGATCCTCGATTTTGGACGGCACCATTTTTGCCCTGAAATCAAAAAATTCTTGACCGCCGAGTCAGGGCGACCTCCTGGGATGAGCTGGGTTGAATATTCCTCCATGGAAAAATTAAGGCCGCCATGAGATTCAGGATGGAATTTAATGTTTAGGGATGCTTTTGGATCCTCGATTTTGGACGGCACCATTTTTGCCCTGAAATCAAAAAATTCTTGACCATGGAGTCAGGGCGACCTCCCGGGATGAGCCGGGTGAAATATTCCCGAATGGAGAAATGAAGACCGCCATGAGATTCATGGTTGAATTTCTGGGTTAGGGATGCTTTTGGATGCCCTATTTGGGACAGCACCATTTTTTCCCCAGAAATCAAAAAATTCTTGACCGCGGAGTCAGGGCGACCTCCTGGGATGAGCCGGGTGGAATATTGTCAAAAGGAAAAATGAAGACCGCCATGAGATTGAGGGTGGAATTTCACGGTTAGGGGTGCTTTTGGATGCCCTATTTGGGACGGCACAGTTTTTGCCCAGGAATCAAAAAATTCTTGACCGCGCAGTCAGGGCAACCTCCCGGGATGAGCCGGGTTGAATATTCCTGAATGGAAAAATGAAGACCGCCATGAGATTCAGGGTGGAATTTCAGGGTTAGTGGTGCTTTTGGTTCCTCGATTTTAAACGCACCATTTTTGCCCAGAAATCAAAAAATTCTTGACCGCGGAGTCAGGGCGACCTCCCAGGATGAGCCGGGTGGAATATTGTCGATTGGAAAAATGGAGACTGCCATGAGAGTCCTGGTGGAATTTGAGTGTTAGGGGTGCTTTTGGATGACCTATTTGGGACAGCACCATTTTTGGCCAGAAATCAAAAAATTCTTCAGCCCGGAGTCAGGGCGACTTCCCGGGATGAGTCGGGTGGAATGTTGTCGAATGGAAAAATGAAGAGCGCCATGAGATTCAGGGTGGAATTTGAGTGTTAGGGGTGCTTTTGAATGCCCTATTTGGAATGGCACCATTTTTGACCAGACATCAAAAAATTCCTCACCGTGGAGTCAGGGCGACCTCCCGGGATGAGCTGGGTTGAATATTCCTCCATGGAAAAATTAAGGCCGCCATGAGATTCAGGATGGAATTTAATGTTTAGGGATGCTTTTGGATCCTCGATTTTGGACGGCACCATTTTTGCCCTGAAATCAAAAAATTCTTGACCGCCGAGTCAGGGCGACCTCCTGGGATGAGCTGGGTTGAATATTCCTCCATGGAAAAATTAAGGCCGCCATGAGATTCAGGATGAATTTAATGTTTAGGGATGCTTTTGGATCCTCGATTTTGGACGGCACCATTTTTGCCCTGAAATCAAAAAATTCTTGACCATGGAGTCAGGGCGACCTCCCGGGATGAGCCGGGTGAAATATTCCCGAATGGAGAAATGAAGACCGCCATGAGATTCATGGTTGAATTTCTGGTTTAGGGATGCTTTTGGATGCCCTATTTGGGACAGCACCATTTTTTCCCCAGAAATCAAAAAATTCTTGACCGCGGAGTCAGGGCGACCTCCTGGGATGAGCCGGGTGGAATATTGTCAAAAGGAAAAATGAAGACCGCCATGAGATTGAGGGTGGAATTTCACGGTTAGGGGTGCTTTTGGATGCCCTATTTGGGACGGCACAGTTTTTGCCCAGGAATCAAAAAATTCTTGACCGCGCAGTCAGGGCAACCTCCCGGGATGAGCCGGGTTGAATATTCCTGAATGGAAAAATGAAGACCGCCATGAGATTCAGGGTGGAATTTCAGGGTTAGTGGTGCTTTTGGTTCCTCGATTTTAAACGCACCATTTTTGCCCAGAAATCAAAAAATTCTTGACCGCGGAGTCAGGGCGACCTCCCAGGATGAGCCGGGTGGAATATTGTCGATTGGAAAAATGGAGACTGCCATGAGAGTCCTGGTGGAATTTGAGTGTTAGGGGTGCTTTTGGATGACCTATTTGGGACAGCACCATTTTTGGCCAGAAATCAAAAAATTCTTCAGCCCGGAGTCAGGGCGACTTCCCGGGATGAGTCGGGTGGAATGTTGTCGAATGGAAAAATGAAGAGCGCCATGAGATTCAGGGTGGAATTTGAGTGTTAGGGGTGCTTTTGAACGCCCTATTTGGAATGGCACCATTTTTGACCCGACATCAAAAAATTCCTCACCGTGGAGTCAGGGCGACCTCCCGGGATGAGCCGGGTGGAATATTCCCGAATGGAAAAATGAAGACCGCCATGAGATTCATGGTTGAATTTATGGGTTAGGGATGCTTTTGGATGGCCTATTTGGGACGGCAACATTTTTGAAAAGAAATCAAAGAACTCTTGACCGCCGAGTCAGGGCGACCTCCTGGGATGAGCTGGGTTGAATATTCCTCCATGGAAAAATTAAGGCCGCCATGAGATTCAGGATGGAATTTAATGTTTAGGGATGCTTTTGGATCCTCGATTTTGGACGGCACCATTTTTGCCCTGAAATCAAAAAATTCTTGACCATGGAGTCAGGGCGACCTCCCGGGATGAGCCGGGTGAAATATTCCCGAATGGAGAAATGAAGACCGCCATGAGATTCATGGTTGAATTTCTGGGTTAGGGATGCTTTTGGATGCCCTATTTGGGACAGCACCATTTTTTCCCCAGAAATCAAAAAATTCTTGACCGTGGAGTCAGGGCGACCTCCTGGGATGAGCCGGGTGGAATATTGTCAAAAGGAAAAATGAAGACCACCATGAGATTGAGGGTGGAATTTCACGGTTAGGGGTGCTTTTGGATGCCCTATTTGGGACGGCACAGTTTTTGCCCAGGAATCAAAAAATTCTTGACCGCGCAGTCAGGGCAACCTCCCGGGATGAGCCGGGTTGAATATTCCTGAATGGAAAAATGAAGACTGCCATGAGATTCATGGTTGAATTTATGGGTTAGGGATGCTTTTGGATGCCCTATTTGGGACGGCAACATTTTCGAAAAGAAATCAAAGAACTCTTGACCGCCGAGTCAGGGCGACCTCCTGGGATGAGCTGGGTTGAATATTCCTCATGGAAAAATTAAGGCCGCCATGAGATTCAGGATGGAATTTAATGTTTAGGGATGCTTTTGGATCCTCGATTTTGGACGGCACCATTTTTGCCCTGAAATCAAAAAATTCTTGACCATGGAGTCAGGGCGACCTCCCGGGATGAGCCGGGTGAAATATTTCCGAATGGAGAAATGAAGACCGCCATGAGATTCAGGGTGGAATTTCAGGGTTAGTGGTGCTTTTGGTTCCTCGATTTTAAACGCACCATTTTTGCCCAGAAATCAAAAAATTCTTGACCGCGGAGTCAGGGCGACCTCCAGGATGAGCCGGGTGGAATATTGTCGATTGGAAAAATGGAGACTGCCATGAGAGTCCTGGTGGAATTTGAGTGTTAGGGGTGCTTTTGGATGACCTATTTGGGACAGCACCATTTTTGGCCAGAAATCAAAAAATTCTTCAGCCCGGAGTCAGGGCGACTTCCCGGGATGAGTTGGGTGGAATGTTGTCGAATGGAAAAATGAAGAGCGCCATGAGATTCAGGGTGGAATTTGAGTGTTAGGGGTGCTTTTGAATGCCCTATTTGGAATGGCACCATTTTTGACCAGACATCAAAAAATTCCTCACCGTGGACTCAGGGCGACCTCCCGGGATGAGCCGGGTGGAATATTCCCGAATGGAAAAATGAAGACCGCCATGAGCTTCATGGTTGAATTTATGGGTTAGGGATGCTTTTGGATGCCCTATTTGGACGGCACAGTTTTTGCCCAGAAATCAAAAAATTCTTGACCGCGCAGTCAGGGCAACCTCCCGGGATGAGCCGGTTGAATATTCCCGAATGGAAAAATGAAGACCGCCATGAGATTCAGGGTGGAATTTCAGGGTTAGTGGTGCTTTTGGATGCCCTATTTGGGACGGCAACATTTTTGAAAAGAAATCAAAGAACTCTTGACCGCCGAGTCAGGGCGACCTCCTGGGATGAGCTGGGTTGAATATTCCTCCATGGAAAAATTAAGGCCGCCATGAGATTCAGGATGGAATTTAATGTTTAGGGATGCTTTTGGATCCTCGATTTTGGACGGCACCATTTTTGCCCTGAAATCAAAAAATTCTTGACCATGGAGTCAGGGCGACCTCCCGGGATGAGCCGGGTGGAATATTCCCGAATGGAAAAATGAAGACCGCCATGAGATTCAGGGTGGAATTTCTGGGTTAGGGATGCTTTTGGATGCCCTATTTGGGACAGCACCATTTTTTCCCCAGAAATCAAAAAATTCTTGACCGCGGAGTCAGGGCGACCTCCTGGGATGAGCCGGGTGGAATATTCCCGAATGGAAAAATGAAGACCGCCATGAGATTCAGGGTGGAATTTCTGGGTTAGGGATGCTTTTGGATGCCCTATTTGGGACAGCACCATTTTTTCCCCAGAAATCAAAAAATTCTTGACCGCAGAGTCAGGGCGACCTCCTGGGATGAGCCGGGTGGAATATTGTCAAAAGGAAAAATGAAGACCGCCATGAGATTCATGGTTGAATTTATGGGTTAGGGATGCTTTTGGATGCCCTATTTGGGACGGCACAGTTTTTGCCCAGAAATCAAAAAATTCTTGACCGCGCAGTCAGGGCAAACTCCCGGATGAGCCGGGTTGAATATTCCCGAATGGAAAAATGAAGACCGCCATGAGATTCAGGGTGGAATTTCAGGGTTAGTGGTGCTTTTGGTTCCTCGATTTTAAACGCACCATTTTTGCCCAGAAATCAAGAAATTCTTGACCGCGGAGTCAGGGCGACCTCCCAGGATGAGCCGGGTGGAATATTGTCGATTGGAAAAATGGAGACTGCCATGTGAGTCCTGGTGGAATTTGAGTGTTAGGGGTGCTTTTGGATGACCTATTTGGGACAGCACCATTTTTGGCCAGAAATCAAAAAATTCTTCAGCCCGGAGTCAGGGCGACTTCCCGGGATGAGTCGGGTGGAATGTTGTCGAATGGAAAAATGAAGAGCGCCATGAGATTCAGGGTGGAATTTGAGTGTTAGGGGTGCTTTTGAATGCCCTATTTGGAATGGCACCATTTTTGACCAGACATCAAAAAATTCCTCACCGTGGACTCAGGGCGACCTCCCGGGATGAGCCGGGTGGAATATTCCCGAATGGAAAAATGAAGACCGCCATGAGATTCATGGTTGAATTTATGGGTTAGGGATGCTTTTGGATGCCCTATTTGGGACGGCACAGTTTTTGCCCAGAAATCAAAAAATTCTTGACCGCGCAGTCAGGGCAACCTCCCGGGATGAGCCGGGTTGAATATTCCCGAATGGAAAAATGAAGACCGCCATGAGATTCAGGGTGGAATTTCAGGGTTAGTGGTGCTTTTGGATGCCCTATTTGGGACGGCAACATTTTTGAAAAGAAATCAAAGAACTCTTGACCGCCGAGTCAGGGCGACCTCCTGGGATGAGCTGGGTTGAATATTCCTCCATGGAAAAATTAAGGCCGCCATGAGATTCAGGATGGAATTTAATGTTTAGGGATGCTTTTGGATCCTCGATTTTGGACGGCACCATTTTTGCCCTGAAATCAAAAAATTCTTGACCATGGAGTCAGGGCGACCTCCCGGGATGAGCCGGGTGGAATATTCCCGAATGGAAAAATGAAGACCGCCATGAGATTCAGGGTGGAATTTCTGGGTTAGGGATGCTTTTGGATGCCCTATTTGGGACAGCACCATTTTTTCCCCAGAAATCAAAAAATTCTTGACCGCAGAGTCAGGGCGACCTCCTGGGATGAGCCGGGTGGAATATTGTCAAAAGGAAAAATGAAGACCGCCATGAGATTCATGGTTGAATTTATGGGTTAGGGATGCTTTTGGATGCCCTATTTGGGACGGCACAGTTTTTGCCCAGAAATCAAAAAATTCTTGACCGCGCAGTCAGGGCAAACTCCCGGGATGAGCCGGGTTGAATATTCCCGAATGGAAAAATGAAGACCGCCATGAGATTCAGGGTGGAATTTCAGGGTTAGTGGTGCTTTTGGTTCCTCGATTTTAAACGCACCATTTTTGCCCAGAAATCAAGAAATTCTTGACCGCGGAGTCAGGGCGACCTCCCAGGATGAGCCGGGTGGAATATTGTCGATTGGAAAAATGGAGACTGCCATGTGAGTCCTGGTGGAATTTGAGTGTTAGGGGTGCTTTTGGATGACCTATTTGGGACAGCACCATTTTTGGCCAGAAATCAAAAAATTCTTCAGCCCGGAGTCAGGGCGACTTCCCGGAATGAGCCGGGTGGAATGTTGTCGAATGGAAAAATGAAGAGCGCCATGAGATTCAGGGTGGAATTTGAGTGTTAGGGGTGCTTTTGAATGCCCTATTTGGAATGGCACCATTTTTGACCCGACATCAAAAAATTCCTCACCGTGGAGTCAGGGCGACCTCCCGGGATGAGCCGGGTGGAATATTCCCGAATGGAAAAATGAAGACCGCCATGAGATTCATGGTTGAATTTATGGGTTAGGGATGCTTTTGGATGGCCTATTTGGGACGGCAACATTTTTGAAAAGAAATCAAAGAACTCTTGACCGCCGAGTCAGGGCGACCTCCTGGGATGAGCTGGGTTGAATATTCCTCCATGGAAAAATTAAGGCCGCCATGAGATTCAGGATGGAATTTAATGTTTAGGGATGCTTTTGGATCCTCGATTTTGGACGGCACCATTTTTGCCCTGAAATCAAAAAATTCTTGACCATGGAGTCAGGGCGACCTCCCGGGATGAGCCGGGTGAAATATTCCCGAATGGAGAAATGAAGACCGCCATGAGATCATGGTTGAATTTCTGGGTTAGGGATGCTTTTGGATGCCCTATTTGGGACAGCACCATTTTTTCCCCAGAAATCAAAAAATTCTTGACCGCGGAGTCAGGGCGACCTCCTGGGATGAGCCGGGTGGAATATTGTCAAAAGGAAAAATGAAGACCACCATGAGATTGAGGGTGGAATTTCACGGTTAGGGGTGCTTTTGGATGCCCTATTTGGGACGGCACAGTTTTTGCCCAGGAATCAAAAAATTCTTGACCGCGCAGTCAGGGCAACCTCCCGGGATGAGCCGGGTTGAATATTCCTGAATGGAAAAATGAAGACTGCCATGAGATTCATGGTTGAATTTATGGGTTAGGGATGCTTTTGGATGCCCTATTTGGGACGGCAACATTTTCGAAAAGAAATCAAAGAACTCTTGACCGCCGAGTCAGGGCGACCTCCTGGGATGAGCTGGGTTGAATATTCCTCCATGGAAAAATTAAGGCCGCCATGAGATTCAGGATGGAATTTAATGTTTAGGGATGCTTTTGGATCCTCGATTTTGGACGGCACCATTTTTGCCCTGAAATCAAAAAATTCTTGACCATGGAGTCAGGGCGACCTCCCGGGATGAGCCGGGTGAAATATTCCCGAATGGAGAAATGAAGACCGCCATGAGATTCATGGTTGAATTTCTGGGTTAGGGATGCTTTTGGATGCCCTATTTGGGACAGCACCATTTTTTCCCCAGAAATCAAAAAATTCTTGACCGCGGAGTCAGGGCGACCTCCTGGGATGAGCCGGGTGGAATATTGTCAAAAGGAAAAATGAAGACCGCCATGAGATTGAGGGTGGAATTTCACGGTTAGGGGTGCTTTTGGATGCCCTATTTGGGACGGCACAGTTTTTGCCCAGGAATCAAAAAATTCTTGACCGCGCAGTCAGGGCAACCTCCCGGGATGAGCCGGGTTGAATATTCCTGAATGGAAAAATGAAGACCGCCATGAGATTCAGGGTGGAATTTCAGGGTTAGTGGTGCTTTTGGTTCCTCGATTTTAAACGCACCATTTTTGCCCAGAAATCAAAAAATTCTTGACCGCGGAGTCAGGGCGACCTCCCAGGATGAGCCGGGTGGAATATTGTCGATTGGAAAAATGGAGACTGCCATGAGAGTCCTGGTGGAATTTGAGTGTTAGGGGTGCTTTTGGATGACCTATTTGGGACAGCACCATTTTTGGCCAGAAATCAAAAAATTCTTCAGCCCGGAGTCAGGGCGACTTCCCGGGATGAGTCGGGTGGAATGTTGTCGAATGGAAAAATGAAGAGCGCCATGAGATTCAGGGTGGAATTTGAGTGTTAGGGGTGCTTTTGAATGCCCTATTTGGAATGGCACCATTTTTGACCAGACATCAAAAAATTCCTCACCGTGGAGTCAGGGCGACCTCCCGGGATGAGCCGGGTGGAATATTCCCGAATGGAAAAATGAAGACCGCCATGAGATTCATGGTTGAATTTATGGGTTAGGGATGCTTTTGGATGCCCTATTTGGGACGGCACAGTTTTTGCCCAGAAATCAAAAAATTCTTGACCGCGCAGTCAGGGCAACCTCCCGGATGAGCCGGGTTGAATATTCCCGAATGGAAAAATGAAGACCGCCATGAGATTCAGGGTGGAATTTCAGGGTTAGTGGTGCTTTTGGATGCCCTATTTGGGACGGCAACATTTTTGAAAAGAAATCAAAGAACTCTTGACCGCCGAGTCAGGGCGACCTCCTGGGATGAGCTGGGTTGAATATTCCTCCATGGAAAAATTAAGGCCGCCAATGAGATTCAGGATGGAATTTAATGTTTAGGGATGCTTTTGGATCCTCGATTTTGGACGGCACCATTTTTGCCCTGAAATCAAAAAATTCTTGACCATGGAGTCAGGGCGACCTCCCGGGATGAGCCGGGTGAAATATTCCCGAATGGAGAAATGAAGACCGCCATGAGATTCAGGTTGGCATTAAAGGGTTGGGGGTGCTTTTGCGATGCCCTATTTGGGACGGCAACATTTTTGAAAAGAAATCAAAAATCTCTTGACCGTGGAGTCAGGGCGACCTCCCGGGATGAGCTGGGTTGAATATTCCCGAATGGAAAAATGAAGACCCCGTGAGATGCACGGTCAAATTTATGGGTTAGGGATGCTTTTGGATGGCCTATTTGGGACGGCCCCATTTATGCCCAGAAATCAAAAATCTCTTGATCACGGAGTCATGGCTACCTCCCGGGATGACCTGGGTTGAATATTGTCGAATGGAAAAGTGAAGACCGCCATGAGATTCAGGGTGGAATTTATGGTTTA